>NC_080672.1:74817341-74925341 GCF_030247195.1 Topomyia yanbarensis
AGAGTTATCGGAAAAAGCTCATATTTGACAAGTGGTATGTGAGGCCAATTACCTTTTGATTTAACAGTGTTCCGAAAAAAAGTCAAAATTGTTGCCGGTCTAATGCGTACGCCCCCTCCGCGTGATTTACAGCTGTTCACAAAACTGCGATCGTTTCTATAATCAGCATATGTATGACCAAAAAGCTGACGAGAATGAATCCTATCATCTAACCAGTTTTCGGTGAGAACAGTTATGTCGTAATGGGAAGAGACTGCTAGGAAAACTTAATCGATTTTTGTGCGTATGCCTCGGACGTTCTGGTAATAAATCGTCAGTTTATCATTCAAGTCTGCGCCAAGAATTAATTCCTCAAATTCCTCCACATCGTTCCAAAGATGATCGTCTGATAACCCGTATACCTGACTATGGTCATTATTTAAGAGACGAGCAGTATCATTGAAAGCTTCATACGTATACTGCTTCTAACGTTTCCTGATGGAGTAACGCTGGATGCTTGAAGATCAAACAGATTTGATGACACGTCGAAGCTTTAATGATCGGATGACGTAACGCACGTCTGGAAGGCAGTATTACTTGAAAGGCGTAACAATCAAAGCTCGATAATTTAGCCAGTGTGTGGGTTAGTACAAACTCTTTACTCAATAATTAATCAGGTGGACTAGTCCATCGGGTTTGAATCAGGAGAGTTTGATGGCCATATATACATCAAATCATTCTGGTAAACTGACTGGTTTCTACACTTTTTTTCGAGTTATTTTAACGGAATTTTTCCGATAGTCGTAATTCATGCCCAAACCGTCACCGAAGCTGTGATCTAGACAACATTAATATAGGTATGCGCATTACTACACCTGTCAAAGCACACTATTACTACATCTGTTATGAGCACTACACTAAGAAAGTAATAAAAACTTAGTGTGTATACTCGGTCGGATGATTTGTTAATTGGTTTTTGCACTACACTGTCATTACTCTCTGACTGTAGATCGTGTAAGGCCCGCTTTCAGATTTCAATTACTAACTCTAAGTGTTGTCACGCCACTCCGACTATGTCTCAGGTATTACCTACCTATCTTTTGAACACACCCTTATTATTTTTAGTGGTTCACCAAATTAATGACGTCAATAAAACTTATAATATTGATTCTATGTTGGCCCTACACAAGCACTTCGACCGAATTTCAGTTGATTCTTATTCAACTATATCGAATAAGTATTCCAATCTGCCTCTACCTTTGATCTCATGATTGCAATACAAGTTTCCCAACTTGATTCTGTGCATCGCTCTTCTGAAGCGAAAAAGAAAATAAAAGCAGTTTTTGTAAATCCGCAGGCGGTAAAATTCCATCCATTTTGCTGCTATATCTATCGAGTACTTGACTAGTTATTGAATTTTGAGAGTATCGCTTTTCGAATACTTCTTCCGATGAGCACGTACTTATCGCTCCATCCGAAAGTTTCCACCTTCTAGTACGACCGCTCGGAGGAATCTTGCACAAACAAAATGACAAGGGCACATTCCAAATCTGGAACTTTGAACTCGGGTAACCCTTACATCAACTTGCTATGTATAATTTTCCAGCCCTGTTACAGCCTTAACTAGTTACGGTGCATGTATGTATATTTATGTATTTGCACATTCTTTGAATTCACCTACTCGACACTCTCTACAGAATCTCCTTTTGATTGGTGTAGTACATACTTAGAGATGGGATCGATGCGTTGCACACTGTTTTCGTGAGGATGCTTGCTGAGGCGGTCTAATTTAAAGGTAGATTTTGCTGTTCGTTAGGGGTTGTGTGGGTGGTTTGCTGGCTGTATCTTTGGCTTTGACTAGCGGGTTTAGACGGCACGGAATGTTATGAAATTGGAACGGATATTGTATTACTGTAGCTAAGTTTCTTGATGATTGATTTTCGTACCGTCTAATATAAATTAGTTCAAAGTCCTAAAATATTAATTAAAAGCCTGGGCCCGGTGTGACATGCTAACTGTAATAAAAAACAGCCGAATAAATGTAACAATATAACTTCAACTGAAAATAACTGAAAAGTTTCAGCCAATTGCAATTGGTTTGGAGTATTCTACAATGTAATCCTTTGTTATACCGGGAAGATTAGTGGTTTCTGTCCGGTAAAATGATGTTAGATTTTCGTAATAATTGAAAACTGTTTGAATTCAAAACACAAAATGCAAATTCAACCCACAAAAAAGTATGCTGAATATATCGATTCGAAACTTTCAAATAAAGAGCAAATCTCCTGAAACCTCGCGCAAACACAAGCTTGCCAAAAGCAGACATGACCAGCCGCCATGGTTCAGCAAACACACCCCAAACCCGGTGTGCCCGGCAGTATTCAGCGAGCGGTTTGTTGGCTGTGTCTGATGGTGCAGAAAAATAGAAAGCACTTTAATTTTAAGCTTACTCAATATTATCACTGTTTGTCTGGTCCAGGTTGAGCTTCCATGCACCCAGCCAGCAGCAAACGGGACCTAATCCTGAACGTGCAATTCCTACAGCAGACGACTTGTTGGAGGGCGTTGGTAAATGGGTTTCGCCGACACCCCATCCTCACATCACCACTGGCAGGATTCCTAACATCGTTCGCTTTGTCCGCGGATATCGCATTGTCTGGCGTAATGTATGTTTTGATGTCAATCCAGCAGCGGAGGAAATGAGAGTGAGCATTATAGTGGGATGGAAAAGAGTGAGAGAGAGAGAGTCTCTTGTTTTCCGGTGTTAGTAGCTACTCATTTTCCGGTCGCTTTGAGATTTGAGGGGTTGAGAAAATTGTGAGTCTGTCTGTATTGGTGTGATGGAAAGTGTGAAACTGTGGTGGACAGTGAATTCATGGTGAGAAAACAGAGCAGGGAGCTGTAAGTGCTTGTTGTTGAACTAGCTACTGGTAACCTACTTTCCAAATGCGATAGAAATAGAAGAGAGTGCTGGGTAATGTTGTAACTGTGCTAGTTTGTCGTCCAGTGTTAGCAAAATGTTAGAATAAGAATTTTGAAATAAAAAAATCTTTACATTTGTTCACAATTCCTTACATTTGTATGTTTAGAATCGGAATATAAACGAATGCAGCTTCAAGTACGTCAACCCTTTGCGAAGCAGTCCCTTTTACTTCTCCTAAGTTTTCATTTGATTTTTTAGCGTTGACATATAAATACGATTTTTTCCTATTAATTAACACTTAGGGATGTAAGGAGTATAACCAGCTCAAAAAATTATGCGATTTTGTTAATTACTACTAATTAGTTACAAACAATTAAAACTCGAGAATCTAATTTTTTTACAATAAACTACAATCTTGAACTAAATAATAGATTTTTTCCAGAATTTTTCGTAGGTCAGTTTCCGAAAAAAAAATATCAAAATATGCAAATATGGAGTATATTATTATATTGGTCTATAAATGATTCTGAGAGATAGGGATAACTTCTCAACTAGCATAAAAATAGATTGTGTGGTTTTTGAGGTCGCTGATTACAATTTTGATAACAGAATTTGAAAATGGCGGCTACACAATGGCAGCCATTTTGTTACGAAATTTGCGAATTTTGTTACAATGAGCATAAAACTCGATTTATGAGAGTTTTTGGAGTAGCTGATTACGACTCTGACGTCAAAATTGGAAAACTCAAAATAACGCCTACAAAATTTCAACCATTTTTTGCGAAATTGGCAAATTTTGTCACAGTCAGTATAAAACTCGAGCACGGCGACAATATTTACCTGAAATTAGCGGCGCGGCGGCGCACACCTCTAATTATAATTACAAAATTCGACGACACTCAGATCTGCTTCGCCGGTTTCTATACAAGAAATCGTTCTGCGCACTCTTGTTACCTTCATTGATCACAAACTTGAACGTTTATAAAAAGTATAATTAAACTTATTGCTTTGCTTGGTCACCCTTCTTACATCAGCGCTTTTATCTTGAAATTAAGCCAATCCCAGTCGCTATTTTGGATCCACCATTTTTAATTTTAAAATTCTAACATCAGAATCAAAATCAGCGACACCAAAAACCCCTTTTATGACGTTTTGGGGCATTATAAAAAACATGAAATTTAGCAAAGCACAGTCGCCATATTGGATCCGCCATTTTGAATTTTATATTTTCGACGTCAGAATCAGAATCAGTGACTCCGAAAACACCCTTGTAAGACGTTTTAGGCCAATATAAAAAAATATAAAATATAGCACAGTCGCCATATTGGATCCGCCATCTTGAATTTTACCTTTTCGACATCAGAATCAGCTTATATAAAGCTAAAAATAACTGTAGCATTGAAAAAAAAGTTGCGTCGCAAAGGGTTAATACGTTGGAAAACATCAATATCTTTGAGTGTTGTTCGTCGGACAGTTTATCACCGGTCAGGGAATATTTAAATCACAAATAGATGAATTTTATTTTTCTTTGGTACTTATTTTCGGGATAAAGCAGTAAATAAAGAATTTTAATGGCAATGCAGTAAATTTTGCCAAAGGCGGCTTTTAAATAGCATTTTAAAACTCGGTGATCACGCCGTCGATCTCTGCTTTATAGGCGGGAATGTAGACACGGTAGCCCTTTATAAAATGCTTGTCGTCGGTAATATCATTTGTATTCTTTAGATAACATAGCGCAACGCTGAGCATATTCAGACGCCCTTTTGTGATATCCGTCGCGACTGAATATTTCTGTGTCAGCTCTTTAGAATAGGTCAAAGTGAAAAGTTGAAGAGTTGAACTATGTATATATAAACTATAGGCCCAATCAGTGCTGCACTAAGTTAAATACCCGATCTAAACGTCACATGCGATTTTTGGTGTCCCTTGAAGCGCTGGAAACTACTTGTTTGATTTAAAAATCCCCAAGACCAGAAGCTGCTTGCTTCGATTTTATGTCAGAGCAGCCTCGACTTGACAAGCAATCTCATCTGCCTATAGTTTTAATGAGCAGCAGAAGATGTCGGCACATGATTCAAGATTCAATGTTTCATGCATTTCTAAGATATTTTGCATCAACAAACATATTAAAAGCTGCCTTTCGAAAACCAAGTCTCAACTCAACTCCAACATATGCCATGAACGAAAACGATTTTTGAATATTTCTTTGGTGTTTTTTGTCACAAGTGAATAGATGCTCTCTCCGTCATCTTCAAACATCTAGCATCAAATGATTTCGTGAACATACAGTTGAAGATAGCATCGAAAATACATATAACGGTTGGTGAAGGAATAAATATTCAAATAAATTCTTCGTATTCTTGTATGATAGATGCGGGTTTAATTCTCTAATAAATCATCGGCTCAATAAAATCATCTACACGCTCAGTCTTGCGGAGTAATCTTCCGTGCGTCGCCCTCGAATACCTAGCGTCAAATGATTTCACAAAGTCACCGGATTAAATGCTTCGTTCGTCGACTTCAAATAATCAATTCAATTTAATGAATAAAATTAATAAAAAGGACTAAAATAAAATAAAATAACACAAATCCTCAAAAAAAATTGATATCAGCATTTTATCATGATATTCGTAATTTATCTTTGCCTTATCGGGATATGCTATTTTTTAATTACTAACGATGATAACGATAAAATAACGATGTTGGAAATCCTACACCCAAAATGAATCTTTGCGAGCGGAAATGCATCTGTTTTGTTCGTTCACGAACTGTGAGCGGAAAGCTTCCAAATGATGCGTTAGTGTTCAACTTGTGCAATACAATATCGATCCCCATAGCTACACGCTGTTAGCTACACGATGAAGATATGACTTGAATAATACATACCAACGTTCCCAAGCTGTCCCATTTGTGATCGCTGCTGCAATAATGAGAAGTTTATATAGCTCATTCGAATGACTACTCATTATGTGTTGTTATGGCCTACGGTGTAAATAGGCTTTTTAGCGAGTTGATGTTTGTCGGTTCCAGTCCTGATGCTATCTCTTAACATTTTTTTCCTAGTAAGGCTTAGTTCACAATACATGCATACAAACGGAATGTTATTAAAAAGCGGAAAAAATGGTACAAAGCAAAATGTGTCAATGACGATGCTGCAATACCGGTGGCGGGGAGCCAAACGACATTATCACTCATTATTAGTATGAAGCCTATATATGCAATTTTACTACTTAACGAGTGTATGTCGTCCTTGTACGGGTAGTAAAGAGGAGTTTTTAGTGAATCTCGAACTGTGCGCGAACAGCTCAATGCTAAAAAAGGATTGTTTTTGGGAATGAGATTGTGAGGCCAAAAACATAAAATCTGAGAGTGCCGTTTTGGGTGTACCAATTTTCTTGTATTTACTGCTCGCATATATTACTAGTCGCTTGCAGCTGAACATAACTGTATAATATTTGATAAAAAATCCAAATTTTGTGAATTTCATGACCGTGTACAGAGTTGGATGAATTTGAAAATGATTGGGAATATCTAGAGAAAATTTTCAATAGGACGTAAGTAACATTGAGAGCCTCTCTTTGTTTACTTTCTCTTTCGTTTATTACGACGTCATTACAACTCTTTGCACTAATTTTCCAGTATATATCGAAAGCCGACGGTTTTTACTAGAATATTATGCAAGAAGTATAGTAGTAAATGTTGAAATGGTCGAGTAATAAACAGAAGAGAAAGACCACAAAGAGAATCTCTCATTGTTACTTACGTCCTATTCTAAATTTTCTCTAGATATGTTCTAAATATCACAACCACTCAAGATAGTTTGTGAACTATGCACTAGGAATCATGGACCAATTCACGAATAATATTTTATGATTTTGTGAACTATTTCACGAGCATGAATGGTTAGTCGTGTCTTATACTAGGGATCATGAACCAATTCATGAATACACGAACAATAGTTTTTTAATTTTGTCAACTATTCCACGGGTACACATGGTCAGGCGTAACTATTATACTAGGAAAAATGCACCAGTTCACGTTTACATGAATAATATTTTATGATGTCGCGAACAATTTCGCGAGTACGAATGATAAGTCGTTACTAACTCGCTACGAATTATGAATCAGTTCACGTATACATGCATAACATTTTCCGATTTTGTGAACTATTTCACAAGAACGAATGGTCAGTCGTGGCTACTGTACTGGGAATCATCAACTAGTTCATGAACACATGAAAAATATTTCATGGTTTTGTGAATTAATTCACGGACATGAATGGTGAGTTGTGACGAATAAACAGGAATCATAAACCAGTTCACAAACACATGAACAATATTTTATGATTTTGTGAACTACTTCACAAGCGCGAATGCAAAGTCGTGACTAATTCGCTAGCAAACATGAATCAAGTCACGTATACATGAATAATATTTCATGACTTTGTGTTGGTTTTATGAATAAGTTTGGACTAGTTCACATGCAGAAGAACGTTTTGGTAGTGAAGTGGCGGAAACCGTGACTGAAGTTCATAAAAGAAAAACAATATCTCCACAAATAAAAGCGTTATTCAGGCATCATTGAATTGAAGTTAAACATAATTATAAAACACATGATTTTTATTTCTGGTACTTTTTCGTAACATAGAAACGTGATTGTTCCAGGATTCATGGCACTTTATTCGCGATTTTGGGGGAAAAAAATCGTGTACCATTGATGTATTTCGTGCTCTGGGCACATTATCTCAAGATAAAATAAGCCTGAGGGTCTGCGAATGATCGGGTTTGTATAACCGCATTTGAGATTTATGAATTCGTAGGTCTTAAAACATTCACAGGGGCGTTTTTGTGTTTGCGAGATCGCGAGCACAGGTTTGCGTGGATGATCGCAATTGCATGGTCACGTTTGCAACCTGGGTTGTAATATCGCACCGAACTCGAGCGTTGCGTGTATAAATCAGTTTGTATAACTGTGTAACCGCTTGCATATTTGCGTGAATTTTTGAATGTTCGCGCGAACTGTGTATTTGAGTGCACGGTTTAGTTCTAGAAGGGAGTGATCATTAGAGTATCCTGCTATGGCGATCTGGGACTTTTAGTGTATTTTAGTGTATAAAATAAAAAGGAAATCTCGGACACCCTAAGGTAGAGTTATTAGCGAATAAAATGATAAAGCAGCATATCACAGAGAAGATTCGTGTTTCAATCTAAAATTCCCAAAACGAGACATATTGTAATGGCTATTGGAAAGATAACAGGACATTTCAAGGGGAGTACACTTTGTTATAATTCTCCCTTGTCGAGAAAAATATTGGTAAAAACTTTTTTTTTACATTAAGTAGAAAAATATTCAATACCACATTTGCACGTGAAGGGCACAAAACCTATAACTAAATTAGTTATAAAATTTGCGTTCCTTGCTGGACATCACGCAGGACTAAGGGTTTGCTCAGAAACACAAATAGTGCTTTTATTTTTGGAACGCGTCAATCCGGCGCTAGCTTGTTTCTGGCACTAAGTTAGTGTCGGATTGTGATGAGACGAAGTCGAAACGCTGATTCCATAAATAATTGAGACTATAGTTGCCAAACGTCGTTAATAGATGAGCAAACGATGGTACTTTGGAGGAATAAGTAAAGTATTTCACAAAGAATGTCCAATCTATAAGATATGATGTGTTTTGTTTTGAGCTGAGCAAATTGAAATTGGAAATGCATATGCCAAGTAGTAGTCATCAAGTACACAATTTGGCCGTGCATGATATGTTCGGTTCAACGTTTCGAATTCTTCTGATCAGCGTCTGACAGCCAGTGATCGCGATACAGATGTTTAATCCAAAAACACGAACAATAAATTTCAATGTTAAATAAAGTGAACTTTGATACTTCTGGGTATAAGAGTCAGGGGAGGGAGGGTGGACAAAGATGGCAGGGGAGAAAGTTATTAACTTTCAGTTTCAGGCATCGGAAGATCAACGGCATAGGTTACAGACTCTGGTGGCCTTCATCAGGAAGAATTATGTACTGGAACGCCCGGTGTTCCTCCTCGAGTCTGCAGGGGTTCCTCCAGACGATTTCGTAGTACGGCTCAGATGCGGATCGGAAAGACTTCGAGTTGCGCGTGTGGTTTGTGCGTAGGTCCCGTGTTTGTTAGCTCATTCGACAGAGTTGTTTGGTGTCGTCTTCGAGTCGCATCAAACCTGTACGATACTAGCGGAAGAGGGCACTACTGAGAATGATAAAAAGGGGCAGTTAAATTTGTATATTGATGGTTTTTAGGAAAGTGTATACGAGGGACACATAGAGGAGATCGCGGCTTGCCAGAACATCTCGAACCGGGACATTGGGTGGTCTTCCTCGGGCCCGGAGGGTGTCCACAAGCCGAGACCTGGCGGAACTGTACTCGGTGCACGCCCAGACAATGTGCTCGATATCGTGATAGCCGTCGCCACAAGCGCAGATGCCACTACCCACGAGCCCAATACGCTGGAGATGTGCATCCAGCGTGTAATGGTTTGCCATGAGTCGGGACATAACACGAATGAAGTCACGACCCACATCCATCCCCTTGAACCAAGGATTCGTCGATACCTTAGGGACTATCGAATGTAGCCACCTTCCTAGTTCACCATTGCTCCACGAAGTTTGCCAACTTTTAAGGGTTCTCTGATGAGTAATACTGAAAAATTTGTGGAAGCTAATTGGTCTTTCATAAACGTCAACTTCTTTGGTACCCACCTTCGCTAAGGAATCCGCCTTCTCATTGCCCGGAATGGAGTAATGAGAAGGGACCCACACCAAGGTAATCTGGAAAGATTTGTCAGATAAAGCACTCAGTAGCTCCTGTATTTTCTCCAAAAAATACGAGGAGTGCTTTCCATGTTTCATCGAGCGAATAGCGCCAATAGAACTCAGGCTATCCGAGACGATGAAGTAATGGTCTACGGGTAATGTTTCAATGACTCCAAGGGTATACTGAATGGCAGCTAGTTCTGCGACATAAACTGAAGCGGAGTCACTGAGTTTGTAGGAGGCGGTGAACTTTTCATTGAAAATACCGAAGCCAATGGACCCTTCGAAGTATGATCCGTCAGTATAAAACTTCTTAGATAGTCGACATCTCGGAATTCATTATAAAAAAATGTTTGACCAACTTGCGTGGCGTATGTGGTCCGGAATTCCACAAATCTCGTCTTTCATGAATGTGTTGAAGAAAATAGTAGATTCAGAAGTATTTATGAAGTGCACTCGGTTGGGATTGTAAGAAAAAGATTAATATTCTGCGCCATGTTGTCAAAGAACAGCGATATGAAACTGGTCAGAGAATTGAGCTCATCAAGCCTTTCGAAATTTTCAATCACCATCAGGTTCAAGATATCGTTTCTGCCATTGTTAGCAACGAACTGAAGAGTTACAAATATTCGAGTGTAACTTTTTTCGAACACAGGCATTAGTATGAACTTATTTCCATCCACAGTGCGGGGCCCCTGGCCCAGTGTGCCCATGCGTAAAGACGATACTGTAACGATAATCAAAAACGTAATTATGCGTACAACGCTGCGTTTGGAAAATATCATTTTGCACCACTATTTGGCACCCAATATTTTTTAATAAAATTGTCTATTTGAGACTCTGAAAATATTTCTTGATAAGACCCATCTGAACAAGGATTATGTGCAAGATTTGTAATTTCTGTAGATTTGTAGTACTTTAGAAAAAATATTACACTTAAGGTGTTGGACTTACCCCCGGTTTCCCTAAATCTTTTTCGGGTAAATAAATTTGGAGAGCACGATATCATTTAAGTTCCCAGCGAAATAAATCAATAAATCATCTTAACTTGGCAGCACTGAGCTATAAACGATTTCAGGCCCCCTTTACTACGATGCACTTTCAAGCTACGATAAATCGGAAAATCCGTTTGATGCACCAATACATGCCAAACTATGCGGAGATGACCAAAAATTTCCCGAGAAGAGCCGATACTCTTTCGTTTACTCAGTTGACCGCCATCGAGAACGCAAAAGTTCATTGCACTCGGACTAGTTGTTACGCAAGTGGTTGTAGAATTTTCTGTTCGCTGAATTGCCTCTGTGCACTATGCTGCTGCTGTGGAAAATCAGCCTGATGTAATTGACGTCATCAAGAAAATTGTTATGACGCTTGTGCGCTATGGGGGTGTGGGACGACCCAGAATGGTCCTGCTGGGTGGTCGTCTTCATTACGTTCGTTGTTCAATGTGTTGAGAATATTGCAATTTCTTCTCAAGCTCGGACCCATCCTCCTCTCTAGGGGGCGGGTTGATGGGAAATACATTTTAGATAGACCAAACGAGACACCCTTTATGACCAATCCGCATCATGTTAAATTTATTTGGTCGAAGGATCATAATTTTTTATGCTTCAGGTGATCCCAACTGTAGCGAAGGTTGTTTATGACTATGATCGAGAGAATAATGTTGCTTGATAAATTTCTCAATTTTGTAGAGGGAAATAGACAGACGAACGTAACGTTTACGTTGACGTTTATTATACGTGATACATTACAGACTCCATCTGGAAAAGTTTACCTTTACCTACACAAGACATTTCTCGAAACTATGGCTGTTGGAATTAAAGTGAATGATGAAAGCTAGCCATCAGTTGGGTTTTCCGATGAATTGGGTGTGTCTGTTGTGGTGGCATCGAATGGGAGCTTGTGGGCGAAAGAGATGCAACTGCAACTGCGGTATCATTTTGTGTTCCGCTGAAGCTGGGATGAACTGTCGACAGATGCTTTTTTAGGGAGTTTTTCTGGCCGAAGCTTTGATGGCACACATCGCAGTTATACATTTTCAAACCTGTTTGAGGGATGGATCGGAGAAAAAAAAACAAACAAAAGTTTCAAACATTTAACACAAATAGGAGAATGAGAACTTACCGGTGTGAGTACTTTCGTGCTCCATCAGGAATCGTTTTCTAATGAATGATTTATCGCAATATGAGCATTTGTATGGTTTGATTCCTGGAATGATGAAGTTGATTAGTTATTTGCTGTTTA
Source organism: Topomyia yanbarensis (assembly GCF_030247195.1). Classification (NCBI taxonomy): domain Eukaryota; kingdom Metazoa; phylum Arthropoda; class Insecta; order Diptera; family Culicidae; genus Topomyia; species Topomyia yanbarensis. Next base: position 74,829,281 of record NC_080672.1, read on the forward strand.
GATGGGCTAAATTCTGTATGTATGTATACGAATTCCAGGTTACAGATGCATGGCAAAGCTGGTGTTGGATTCAATCGATTGGAATAAATAGAAACTCGATCACGGCAGTATTTGTTGGAATGGGATGGATAAAAAGCAACATTATAACCCGGAATGCTCTCGGATATACACTGCTTACTAAAACCGGATTGGTTAAGTCCAAATTCAATTTCGGTTCATTATTCTGTTTTACACAATTTACGCATTAAAAATCAGTTGAAGAGCATTCAGATGTTTTCTGCCTTTTATTTCATCTCGAATATGTTGCTTTATCTGCAGTCGAAGCAGTGCATCACTTTAAAGGCCTCCAGGACAGATAGGTCGCTTCAAGTTCGGCGCCGTCTTGCCCCTGACCGTCGAGGGGAAATGAGCCGCCGCCTGGAGCGACTTGGCTGCTCCATAGAAGGGGAAGGCCCCTGTATGGGTTCCTTTGTCGGCCTTCTCTCTTCCCTCCACCCTCTTGAAGGCCACTGTCTGGGTTCCTCTGTCGGCCTTCTCTCTTCCCTCTTCACGTATGTTTCCTGTTCTTGTCTTGAGACTCGAACAGCTTTGCGGAGCACCAGCAGGTTGTTTCAGATCCTTGGTAGGGCTATTTCCTACCACTGCTGGGGAGTCACTGGTGCTGTCGGATGCAGCCCCCGCTGCTGCACTACCCCCCCCCCCCCCCACTGGGGGGAGACTTCGCCAAACCACCTTTGGCAAATGGGTTCGGCATCTCCGTTTTTTGGTTTTTATTTTTGTTCACTTCACTCATATTGTTCCCACGAGTTACGCGAGAAATAAAGGTCCGCCACACCAGAGCTCCGCAGTAACGTGGTAAGGGACGCTTACTGTGGGGGTTGCCCAGGTGCCCCACAGGCTCCGTTAACGATCGAGCATCTTTTTCACCTCCTCGACCACTCATCCCTCGGCACGGGTCGCTTCACGTCTTGGACTTGGGGTTATGACCTTTGTTGCTTTAGGTGATGACCGCAGCCTAGATCATCACAATCATCCTCCTTTACCAGGTTATTACGAACATGCTACTATTGAGATCCGTCATTCGCTAGCGGAGTTCATCGTAGGGGTAGACCGCCATAGGTGTCCATTGTGTTTGTTATACTTGAAGTGTGGATTTTCGAAATCAGCAATAACATTCATAATTTGAATAGGAATGCCCTCAGCCCGAGTTTGCAATAAGTCAATGATGACATCCGCGGAATACTGATTACTCTTCACCATTATTTTCAACGTTGGTTTAGTCGGTATAACATCACTGTACTTCCCAGACATCCTAAGTAACAATTGAAGTTTTATAGCATGCTGCAAGTGCAGTCTAAGTTTTATGAGTGGCTATAAAGCTACCATGAAACCTCAATTGCTACTAGGGATTGACCATTTTCGTGTTCGATTGGAATGACACCGACAGATAAATGATAAACAAAGATGTCGAGATGAAGATTCGGCGTTTTCAGATAAAATGTAAACGGGTGCATTAATCGATCTTATTCGATTCCAGGAGGTGATTGCAGCTTATTATGTTTGTCACAAAAAATACTGTAAACTTACCGGTATGGCTCATTTCGTGTCTCATTCGGTTTGTGAAATCCGTGAAAGCTTTTTCGCAGTAGCGACAAGGGAACGGTCTCTCGCCGTTATGAATGCGCATGTGGTATCTTAAATGCAGCTTGGCTTTGAACATCTTCGAGCATACCTGAATTAAATGCATTAATATATAAAATATATATTTGACAATGGCATGAATCAACCGAGCTTACTTCACATTTGAATTGTGGCTTTTCGATATGGTTGGACATATGTGTTTTCAGGCCACCCTTCTGACGGAATGCCATTCCACAAACAGAACACTTGAAAATAAAAGCACCGGTTAACTGTTGAAAATGCGTGTCAAAATTTAATATAAAACTCACCTGATACGGTTTTTCGTTCGTGTGCACGGTCATGTGCGTTTTAAGATTGCCCTTCTGGGTGAATGCTTTGTCGCACAGTTGACACTTGAAGGGTTTCTCACTTTTATGCGTAAGCTCGTGTTCCGTTAACCGCCCTCCGCTGTTGAACTGTAGTCCACAGAGGGCGCATTGGTATTTGTGCAATCGGTACAGCCGCTGTTGGTGGTTGATCAGTCCATTTTTGTCGTGAAACCGCCTATAGCAAACTTGACATTGGACCGGTTTGTCCTGATTCTCTTCCAGTTCTGCTTCCTGTTTGTTGATCTGATGAGCCTTGTGTGCGTGAGCTATCAGCTCTGTTTCCAGAGGAAACGAGCGCCCACACGCCTGTGCGCAGCAAATCCATCCAAGCTCCCGTTGGATCATCTCCTTGATTGGGGCCACAACAGCTACCGAAGATATCCTCCTTGGATGCTTCTTAGAGTGTGATCGTCGCCGCGTCGCTTCTGAAAATCTATTTTTGCATTTGTTGCACTCCCAGATCGTTTCCAGTTGCCGAACACGTTCCTTGTGATAGTTAACTCGTCGCTTAGATTTGTACTTTCGCATGCATCCATCACAGAGTACCTTATCGGAAGGATTGGTTGTCGCTGAATCCCTCTTTCGAGTGTGAGACTTCTTACGATGCGACTCCAGGCCTTGAGCTGTTTCGAAAATCAACAGACAACCGCAGCATGTATGTTTGTTCTTTTCGACCTTGATAACCGAATACAATTCCCGTTCATACTCATTCATGGTGAGATCTTCGTTTCTCTTCGATCGTCGCTTATTAAGTAAAGGTTTATCATCCGTATTCAAGGGTTTCGGTTTTGGTTTCCGACCTCGTCTTTTCGCTGTCTTGGGCTCCTGCATTTTGAACTCTTCGTCACTGCCGTTCCATTCGCTGTCATTTTCGCTGTTACTTTTACTACCGTTACTAGATTCACCGCTATCACTATCATCATCATCATCATCGTCATCAGTGGCATTTTCACTCCCAGAGGAATTTGCCTCACCCGGTTCCGAATCCAGATACTCGGCAAGCAACTCCTCGGTTGGTTCGATCTTTACCTCGGCAAACTGGAACGCATCAGCGTCGCATTTAACCGAATTTATATTCTCATCCAAGGTTACAATTGTATCGACTTCCAGCGAAGGCGTGGTTTCCGGTTCGAACAGTTTACGCAGCTGTCGATCGCAGTCTCGTGCCGTTCTGATAAAAGCTGTCAGTAGCTTCAACGTTTCCATACAGCGGCAGCAGATGTGCGCTGGAAGACCGTCGTTTTCGCGGATCTGTAAAATGAGGGTTAGTTTGTTTTTGTAGTTGAATTGTTCGATTACATTAAGGGGAAACTTAATAGAATTGCTTGCGAGGCTTTGCCGATTTTTTGAAAACATGCAAAACTTGAGCATCGTCTAAGCTAAGTATTTTGACATTAAAAATGTCTTACTCTACTATCTGGGGCTAGGTGTCATTCTAAAATCTAAACTACCTCCCATGTAACGAAACTATGTAAGGTTTGCACGCTTATAACTCCGATATTACTAGATGGATTTTAATCATTCATACACCAACCGATTCAGAAACACTTAACTTAAATATTGGTAATAATTTAATATCTCCCCAATAAAAGTAGACTTTTGGAAATTGGTAAAATTAAAAAGTTCACGAAAAACGGGAAAATTACCATTCGTGAGGCAGATTTCTCAGACACAGCCGTCAAGAGAGGGCAGCTTAGTTGCTCAATGAAACACGAAAAGTCATAAATAGAAGCAACGCATGTCCGTTTAAATCAGTTGTTGCTCTTATCCCATACGAGCAACATCGTCTCCGGGCGATGCAATAAGCGCTATCGATTTTCGGTAACGTTGGCATTTGCACACACTCGCACCTAAGTGACTAAAGCATATACGGTTAGTTTATAAATAGAGGTGACGCGTACCCGTTTGAATCAGTTTTTGTTCTTATGTCGAACGATCATGGTTGCAGCGTCTGGGCACTACAATAAGCGGTAGACGCTATGCATTTACGGCAGCGGTGGCCGTGTGCGGATTTTTCGGGTACCAGCACGGTGTCACAGAATGATTTGCAAAGTGGGTGGGCGGGGTGATTTGGATTTAATTCAATACGGTGTGTGCTGCTTAAGAGTGTTGCGTTTGAAACAAATATATTTATTTTTATTATTATTATTATTATTATTATTATTATTATTAATCACATTCCCAGCAGAACTTTTTGTTTTCTAATTTCAAACACTTTTGTTTCGTACTGCACACAACGGAAAATTTTAAAACAGAACTTACCGTCCCAGCAGCAGTTGAAGCGGGTGTTCTTTTTCGATTCAAATTCAAGCCATGTCTTAAGCGTTACTGGACTTAAAATTGTTTTCCCAGTTTATCCAGTCAGAATATCTGTCCTACCCTATGTACTTAAAACACAGTTCTAATTGCGTTTTAAAGTATACAACAAATAGAACGGTTGGGTATACTAATTTAAATTTTAAAATAAATCTGTTTTAAATTATGGAACAAACCGCTGTACTGCAGATATTATTATGCATGATGCAGAATTGGTTTAATAATACAATGTTTACACTACAGAGTTACAACATGTTTCAATAATTAGCAACAAGAAAAATGTCACCAAGATAGCATAAAAACCCGTTTTAACTGGTAGTGCGAACGTTGCATAACAATGTAATTTATCAAATAATTTAATTTTTTCCACCACTAATCGATCAAGAAATACTTAAACTTAAGATTGTTTACTTAAGTTCATTAGTACATTATTGAAAATTTAAATGGAAAATGAAATTTCATATTTCATGGAGAATCTGTATATTTCCGTTGGCGGGCGTGGGCTTCCTCATCACAGCTCTCAATATGGAACTTTTCTTTTGAATATATTTTCTGGACAGACCAGCCTATTTTTACTAGATGGATCAGCCAAATAATGCCAATCACCTAGTGGGATACTTTATTAATTGTAATAATAGATTACCGTTAAATGACCTTCAATAAATTATGTTTTAATGGGGAGGGTTTACAGCAAATTGTTACATATAGAAATAGGCGAGTGAGCAAGAACGTGAGTCGATATGTGTGATAGATAAAATTCATTTGCACGCTCTTGAAAAAAGCTACATTTTTAATGTCACTGTGGTCGTGTCCTGTACACAACCCTTTAATTTTTTTTTTAAGAATTAAGAAATTTGGTATTTTGTTGGAATGGAAGAAATTTGGTATTTTGTTGAAATTGACGGAACACGTCAAAGATTTGATTTTCTAATTTCTTTTATATTTCATATTAATGTACTAATCGTTATTTACATACATTTGTTGAGAATTTTATAGGGAACATCCCTACTGCTTACACCACATAGATAAGAGGGACCATTTCGGAGATATATTCATTTTGCCGTACATCAAATCATATTTAGAAAAATTATACTTGCGCCGCAGCGGATTAAAATTTTTACACTGTTGTCGTTATTTTACCCATGCTTGGTATGTGTGCAAACGAAATGAAAACATGTTTCGTAACGTTCTATTTTACTCTCCTCACCCATATGACACATTTTGCCGTACCCCTCCTCCTCTAAAAGCGTTACGTAATTTAGGAATGGTCCCGAATATTTTTGGGACATTTTTGTACTCACGGATATCATGCGTGCGAAGTACATAAAATATAAGTTTGGATTTTTATCAGCGTACAAGTACAGATTTTTCGAAATTTGTCGCTACAAATTCTGCACGGTAAAAATTACAGATATTTGTGGAAAAGTACAGATTTTTGGATCTGAAATCATTTTTGTTACACATTTCAAATTATAAGAAATATTGAGAAAGTGTGCATTGCAACACAGAACAGACGTCCATATGGAGTGTGTTTTTTTCGCGAGTTGCTGAAGTTGTTTCACAGACACTCAAATCGTCCAGAAATGTAGTCGTGGGCAATAGAGCAAACCACCTTCTTAAAGCTGTCAACTCCATACCTTACCGTGACAATCGAAATCGCCTCGATGTCGGGAGGAGATCCGCCATATCACAAAGTTGTCGCTGCCTAACTAACCCTCTATTAAGTTGAATCTCTGGTTGAAATATTAGGCCACCGGTACCCGCTGGAAGTTTTTTGTTTGAATCTAAAATTCTAAAATTAGGGGTTGTTTGTTTCTATTTTCTGTCAGTCTTTCCTCAACAAGAGGAGCTTTGGGCGGCCTCTCAAGCACCTCTTGTCGTGGTGAGTACCATTGCTCTCTTTCATATTTCTGCGCAAACGAGTTCTATGAGCGGGATCTTTCTGTGCACTTACCACATCGGGCCTTCTTCCTATTATGTTAATTCTATTTAGTGTAAAACATGTCACATCCTGTGCGATTGTTACTAGAAATCTTCACTCATTGGAATACCCAACAAACTCCTTCGCCCCACGCATGATCAACTCGAATCGGTGACCACACCGTCGATCTCAACTATATGGACGGTCATGTAGACGCGGTAGTCCTTCATAGAAATCCTGAGGTGGCTTTCGGGCGAATGTCATTCGGGTAAATGTGATAGAATCGTATCAGCAGATGTAGAAGACTGTTTGATGGAGTTGGTTGTAGTAGATTAATTTTCTGCAGTTGTGTTGGCGCATGTCTTACCGTAGTGTGTCATCTGGTAACAGAACTGACCCAGGGTATGCGCATAGGGTTCTTTGTGTGTAGTTAAGACCTTGAGATGGTCTACCTACGAAAGTGAAGTAAGATGGTATAGGTTAGATCAACCGCATTCGCACCATCCGAACACCGTTAAGAATGCAAGGGAAACAGTTTCTCTAAAGTATCGTAAAAAACGGATTCTTCATACTTCGACATAATTATTTCAATATAATCCATGCTAGTACGAGGTACCAAATCATGTTAGCAAATTTCCGTTAGATCAAGGTCACGGGAATCATGGTCTTCACGTTTTCATATTTAACATCGTGTTCGTAGGATGTAGCTGTATGTGGGAAACTTGTATAAGAACAAGAAAAAAATGCCCGCGAGATAATAAATTACTTACTATTCTATCATATACGCCAGTTCTGTATCCATTTCCTGCCCCAGAGTCACAAACACTCCGACGAACACATACACAGACATCAGGAAAGTCCTTTGTAGTGCCAAGTTATGAGGTACATCCTTTACAGTGTCAAGTTATGATTTTTCTGAAAATTTTATTTTAATTTTGCTCTCGTTTCGTAAATTTTGACTAATTTGGATAAAACCGGTAAAAAAGATCTGAATTTTAGTACAGTTCCAGTATTCCTATTAGCGTTCGAATCCGTTGACCCGTAATAAAGTCATGGGTACGTTTCGACTACGGCTCATCAAAAACCGACACTAACTTATTGCAGAGTTTAGCTCCGGCTTGACGCTAAATACTAAAACGGAAACACTATTTATGTTTCCAATCAAACAACTGGTTGCCCGTGATGTCCCGATAGACCAGAACTTCTGTTAAGCTGATAACACACAGCGAAGCCGAAACGTGTTTTGGCTTAGCAGATCAATGCGAAAGCGCTATACTATATTCCTCCCTAAGGAGGAAAAATTGGGAAAACACCGGCCTATCGTTCGACGTCGGCGTATGTTAAAAATTACCGGTGCGGGCGCGGTGGCGCACATGCCCAACCGGAGGCCGCTATTTTGGTTTTCAAAATGGTACCAATGGTCCGTTTCTGTCTTCTACTCCCCTTTCAAATGACACACATATTGACATCGAACAATCGTCAATTTCCGTCTTTCCCTGACACACCCGCTATCCTGATCATCTAAATTTCATTAAAAATCAATATCGATCTTCTACTCACTACTCGATTGCAAATGACATCCATATTGATGATGGTTTTCTCTGTTTTTTTTGTAACCAGAAGTTGCCATCTTGGTTTTCAAAATGGCTTCATTAATCGGTTGCTGTTTTTTGCTGTTCACCCCTTTCAAATGATGCCTATATTTGTGATGGATTTCACTGCTTTTCAGTTTTGTAGTTACTAGATGTCGCCATATTGGTTTAAAAATGACGCCAATCACAAATTTCCCTCTTCAGTTGACAATCCGCTTTACCATGACGCTATTATTGATGATGGTTTTCACTGTTTTGTGGTTACAGGAAGCCATCACATTGTTTTTCAAAAAGACGTCAAAAATCAATTGCTGTTTTTAACTGAAAACCCCCTTTTAAGTGACCCAAATTGGTGATGGTTTTCATTGTTTTATGGTAAACCAACGTCTTGGTTTTCAAAATGACGCCAATCATCATTTTTCGGCTTTCGCTGACCAACCTCCTTTCTAACGACATCCAAATTGATGATGCTTTACACTGTTTTGTGGTTACCGGAAACCGCCATATGGTTTTCAAAATTGCATCAAATGTCCTTATTTGATTGCATCCGGCACTGGTGCCGGAGTGGTCTTACCGAGGTTGAAGGAGCTGTAAGAGCATACGATTTGAAGAGCTTCGCATTTCTTATAAAATTATGAATCCAAAAAGCTGGAATGATGGAAAAATATATACGTTTTCTAAGGTTTGTCCGCAACAGTGTTCCAGTGGTCAAGATTGGTCCAATTCATTTTCATTGTGGTAACCGTAAAGTTTTGGTTGATCGTTAGTTTGGGCTGGTAGAAAGTATGAAAAAACATAATAAAGGCCCATAAGCCCACTCTGTCTCCTCGATGAACCACTATCGAGGCGTAATAAATAACCATATTAAGGCAATTGTTTGTCCGAATTTCTTTAATACTGCCCGAATAGAAATGTACAGTAACAAAACCACGATTTTTACTGTGACAGTACAGTAATTTTACAATAATTTACAGTAAGTTTTAGTGTTATGCTACAATACAAAAACAATTATTTTAACCGTTTTAACAGTAAATTTCCATGTAAAATAGACTTTTACAGTGAAAAGGGGGGGGGTGGTTATGTATCTTAACACTAAAAAAATCAATTTTTCGTCATACATTTTTCTCTAGAAAACAGTAAAATTTATTGTGAATGCACTGTACCAGTTTTTTGCTGAACAGTGAAAATTATTGTTACATAAAATTTTATTGTAAATCTACTGTGAAAACTTGGCATCGAACAATGTTGAAACAGTAATAACTATAAGGGCATGTTCAGGAGTGTTTCAGTTCTAGATTCATAATTTTGACAGTTCTATAAAATAAAACTTAAAATTTTAAAACTGGAGCTTGCTGTCCCCAGCAGCAGTTTTAGCGGGTGTTCTATTTAATTTAAAATTCATGTCTCGCCATGCCTTCAACGTTACTGCATTCAAATTTATTTTTCCCCACACTGAAATGAAAATATCTTTTGTATTTATTAGATTTGTCATATGAATCAGACCACAATTCTTTGTGTAGAATTTATATGAATACATATGAATGTTACACAAAGTTCATGTTAAACCTCAGTGATATCCAATAAATTTGAATCCAGCGCGGTCAATATGAATATGATTAGAAAAGCATATTCAAGTTATATGAATAGCTAATGAGCTCAACCATCTCGTGGGTGTAAGTAGTGGGTTGTAAAACGAAGCCTGACAAGAAAAACGAAATGGCGGACCGAAAGCTTGTTTTTGTTTGGTAAGGGTTTTTTAACAAAATTAAACTGGTAAAGGTACGTTCTAATGGTTTTTTTTTTTATTTCCACCAGGTAATGGTTTCGAATTACACAAGATGATATTCTCTTCAACAACTAACCACAGAAAACAGACATCAATTTCAAGCTTTTAATTTGTGTAAAAAATAAAGATACATATTCAAAGGTAATTGAACTATCCCCACCAAATGCGAAACTGTCGCAATTTCGTTAAGTAGGTGAGTGTTACTGAATTTAAAGGCTGGTCATATAGAAATTAAAAACGGCCAACATAGTTATGCACCGAGTTAGGATAGGCTGGTATGGCGTAGGGTTGGGAAAACCGTGACTTATTTAAAAACCGACAACCAAAAATAGAAAAAGGAAAACAAGTAGAATTTAAAACGCAGTCACAAACAATTGTTTCGAAAACTGACCTGAAGCAAAGATAAAATTGTCATTTCTTTGCCTGAAGTTGCCATTTTCTTCTCATACAAATGCTTCAATATATTATGAAAATTGTGTTCAACAGAAATTTGCGCCAAGTTCCAGCGCATCACAATCGTTTTAGATTTGCTAAAGGTCAAATTTATCCCGGTTTAATTTGTTAATGGTATTCAAATCCATTGGAGCAGTCATACTCAATATATATGAAACCTATCGTGTATTTGCTTTCTTTTCCAACTGAGCATGAGCATGACGATCGTAAAATTCGTAGAAGTAGCCTTCGTGATTGACCAGAACAAGCGAATGAACGAGAATCAACGGATGGAACCTGGGAGTAGCTATCCATCCTCTATGTGCAGGTTTCGAAAGTTCTATCTATATTCTGGTAAGGAAATTAATGTCATTATAACAAACGTGGTTATGGAGATTCTGTATATCTCTGCATCTCTACGTTTACTACGGGAAGGAGCTAGTGAGGTGGGGTAAATAGTTACAAATCTGAATCCACCTTGATAATCGATACGATCTATGTAACTCGGAGAAGAATTAGCGCGTGTTTTTTACTCTGGGCAGCTGGCTGCCAAGAATTTCAAATCAATTCTGAAATTCTGAGATAGTTAAAAATGCAACTTCAATCAAGGATAACCGATGACCGGGAGTATAACTTAAATATGAAGTAAAAGAAACTGATTTACTAATTTAATATGGCAATGTGCTAAAATAGAAAATGCCATAAATGGAGAAATGATTCTAGTTTTTGTTGCCTCTTATAAAAACGTTTTTTTGCTTCCTTTTACAATTTCTTTTAAACTTAACCCGTTGCAGTAACGCTACTAGATTGACATTTTATAAACAATATTTAATGTGACGACTTTGCGTAATTAAGACTGTTGAATTTATTTGTCTTTATTAACAGTTTTATTATAGTTTTGAGCCGTATATAGATTAAAAAAAAATTGAACACAAGTATATTCAGCTACAACGCGTTGATCACGTAAAGGACACATCGAAATGCGTAACATTAGCTACGCTTCCAATAGTCCGATTATAGTGATGGTTCGTCGCTTCAACGAGTTTGTCGGGCACTTCGACTTCGATACCAATTCATCACAATTCCGTCACCGTTTGCTGTTAAATTAATTATTTTTAGTTTAGTTAATTAAGACTTATTGTCAGTTGAACACAAATTTTTAAATACAAATGTAATTTCCTTCTGCTGAAAAGGTAACACGCTGCACATTGATCCCAAAGAGCAAAAAAGGGGTTTTTTGGATTGCGTCAAAACTGTTAACTTTACCAATGTCTTTGAGAAAGTTTCTTGGAGTAGAACTCCCCTTCTTTTTGTTTTATCGGGTTTATGATTAATCCCCCTAATAGTGAGTTACGAAATTTATTTTATTCAATAATTCAGATAGACAAATACTTCAGCAAAGTTGTAGAGAAACTAGTTGCAAACATTTTACCTGAAGACTGTAACTCTCTATTTTTTCATGACAAAACATGCAAATGGTTCAACATTTGTTCAGAAGCACGTCCTAGTTCTAATGATAATTTTAAAGACATTTAATTTCCAACGACATTTTGATCATGACTATCGGTGGAGAAATAACGGAGTAATTCGACTTTGCCTAAATTAGGAATTGCTCCCACGACTCTTAAGGGGTTTATGTGGCACTGCTACTATGATCAGCATCGCACCACAGCGGTTATTTCGAAAGAGAATTTTCCACCTTAAGGGCTCATGCACGACAATTTCCAATTTGGAAACAATTGAATACCTTTGCCATTTCCCAATCGATTTTAATGATCAAAATGTCGTTGGACACGGAATTAAATGTTCTTTCGAAGTATCATTAGAACTAGACCGTGGCTCTGGGAAAATGTTGAACCATTTGCATGTTTTTCAAGAAAAAAAAACTCAAAAATTTGGCAATTTTAATATTGTTGTTCAAAAATGGCGCATTATTTCTTACAAAACAGCATCACATGGCTACCTTTGGAAAGGTATACTTTTCTTCTAACTAGAAATGTTGATAAATCGCAAATCGGCTGAAAACTGACAGCGCAATTAATTTATTGCAGAAAGTCCCAAAAAATGGTTTAATTTTGCTATAATTCAAGATTTTCTATACCCCATCTTTACAACAATTTTTTAAAATGCATTTGAAGTGCTTTACAACCTGTACTAGGTCTCTTGAAAAGTTCAAAATTGCTGTAGCACCGTGTAATAAATTGAAGATTTTCCTTCCTAATTGAGAAATGTTGCCACATCTACTATAATGTATTGTAATGTACTGAGAACGAGAGCTTGAAAAAATTGACACCCCTGCGTGAACTTAAAAGAAAACAAAATTCAATTGATGCCCGCCACGATGAATTAAATGTATGGTTTGTTACCCTTGTAATTCATTCTCCCGACACAGCGCATTCAGGTTCGGGCATGTTCGGTTTTAGAAACAAACTGAATTTTGTTTTTATGCCAGCTCTGAGAGGGATTATTGAGCAAAAGTGCACCAGATATAGATTCCACAGTTCACTTATGCTAGAAAATGATAAAAGGGTACTACTGGCGATAATCCTAATTTAGTGTTCTGTATCTACTTTTTGAATTTTGAAGACGAGTAGTCTGCAAAAGCTTTAAAGCCTCAAAAAAATTGAAAAAAATTCCTTCAATCAAAAGTTCCATTTCACCACTGCACAGTGCACTATAATAAAAAATTTCTTTCGAACATTAACAAGTCTCAATTTTACATTTGGATTACTACTTGTAATGAACTTAAGCAGTTCATCTGTCTTTTTACCAGTGTTAAGCAAATTCGCCAACTCTCTTCGACTAATATCCATATTTACTAGTTTTATTTAAAACGAATAAAATCAGAAACCTTTTTTTGACAGTCATTTCACTTACGCAAAGCTTGCTGCGATGAGAGAATGACATTTGAAAGTAGCTTTTTTCATAATACAACGATATGTGTGTAAATGCGTTAATGCGTTGAACCTGCAAAACTACAAACTTTAAATCTAAATTGCAAATTTTAAAAAAATAACTGCTCAAATATACTAAAAAGTATGGTCTTTCATGTGGTTGAAACAGTATTCAATTTTAGGTGCCCAGCGATATTGAGCCTTGAAATAGGCTATTTTTTAACGAAAAGTGTCCATAACTTTTTTTTAAAAAAAGTTAGCCTTTCGGTGTCTTGGAGAAAAATACTCGGCTTGAAGTTTTCAATAAGCTGTTCAAAGGTTGTGTTAACAAAAAATAAAAGATACGAAAGTTATACTAAAAAACGTTTTTTTCAGGAACACCCTTATCTTTTTTTTTAATTTCTTGTATAACAAAAACTAAAATAGATAGAGCTTTAATTTTCAACAAATTTATTCAAAATAAGTTTCTTTACAACTTTGTGGAAGACTGTGGAGCTCTATCTTTCATCAGTAAAAAGTTTATTTTCGTATTTTAGATAAATTAGAACCACCCTAATAAATATTCCAACAAAAAGAAGCATCTTCTGATGTACACAAATTCATCCTAAGACATGATACGTCTAAATTATACAGGTTTGTCAGAAAGTAAAAATTCCTCCTAAATTAGCGATCTGGACCACTGTGCACTGGTATCAATGGTATACAAATATGTTCTGAATTAAAAACTATTAAATGTTTAATCTTTTATTTAGATTATAGTTGTTTCACTACAGTCTAAGAATGACTGCATTATTTTAATTAAGAATAATAAGACGATCGGTATACTATGAATACCATAATTTCGAAGCACATCCGAAAACAATCAGTCCAGCTTCATATAAGTATTACGTAGAAAAAGCTCTCTATCTAAATAACTAACATTTCTTATAGATTTAATAAACCATCATATGCTTTAATCCGTTAAATATTTCTTATACATTTATCAAAGTGTCCTATACATTTCATTGGACCACCCAATGTTAATATGATAATTATCAGATAGTTATATGGTGCGCTGATAGATTTGGGTCTGACACTGGAATTTAAATGTTATATGGAAACCTGATAGAATTGAATTTGTGAGGAATGCTACATTCAACATGATATCCATATAAGTTTGATATACTTTTGAAAGTCTAATGTAGCAATCATTGGAAATTCCAATAGTGCTGAGTTATATGAATATCATATAATATGGATGTAGCGATTCCGCTCAGTGCAGTCTATCGGGTCTAAGTGTCTGTGTTGAAAACTCTGCAAGTATTAAAAACACAGTTCTAAACGTGCTTTAAAATCAACAACACATAGAACGGCGTCGTATAACAGTTTTAAATTTTAAAACAAAACTGCTCGAAATTATAAAACAAAACGCTCTGCTGGGGATGTGACTGTTTTAGTTCCAGTTCTACTTTGAAACTCCTATACAAAATAAAACGCTCCTGAACATGTCCTAATATTTATTGTTTTATGATTGTTTGTAGGGTAAATGCTATTGTAAAATTCTATCCGGGTGATGCACGAAAGATGCTTGATGATGTTTACAACACCGTTAAACCCATCCACCTAGGGGAGGGCTTTATGCGCCTGTATAAATGGCAAAAAAATGTACAGTCGTGATTCGCTGGTTGGGCCACACCACTGTCCAACTAACGAATTTGATTCGTTAGTTGGACCGACTGACAGAAGTCAAAAACTCTCCAAAGGAGACGTTAGTAGTGTAGTTGCATCTATTCACATCTCTAATAATTGTCAGATCGATTGTCAAAGTAAATTTGACATAACATTTTGACATTTAGATGCTTTTTAGTTGGATTCAGTAGATTTAATATACAGTCGTGATTCGCTGGTTGGACATTTTTTAACTGGACCGCATTTTAGTTGGACCTCCGCTAGTTGGACCATTGTCCAACTAAAAAAACATCTGAATGTCAAAATCTTACGTCAAATTTACTTTGACAATCAATCTGACAATTATTAGAGATGTGAATAGATGCAATTACACTACTAACGTCTCCTTTGGAGTTTTTGACATCTGTCAGTCGGTCCAACTAACGAATCAAATTCGTTAGTTGGACAGAGGTGTGGCCCAACCAGCGAATCACGACTGTAGTTTATTTTATAAACCACTACTAAGTGATCTTTGTTTATCGTATGGAATTTATTTAACCAATTCTCGACAAACATATGATTACGGCTTAAAAGCCAACTGCCATAATTCACTTTGAGTGGAAATTCTGGACAAACCGTTACTCACCAATCACAGATGTTGGTAGTAAACAAAAGAGAAAAGTTTTCTCTTTCATAAACTGCATTGAGCTGTGTTAGGTTTGTAGCGGTTTTTCCGGAGTTTCCTTTCAAACAGAATTTTGACAGTTGGCTTTTACGCCGTAATCATATGTTTGTCAAGAATTCGTTTGTTATCAGCACACGTTTTCCTCCACACCTTTTACATCAAGCTCAGTTTTCGCCTTTAAAACTGGAAATGTCGAACTCGCTTGTCCATTTAAAAAATAACTTTTTATTGTGCGTCTTGTGTCGGTTGTGGTTTACCCCCTTTGTTTTTCAGATCTTTCCTTTCTCTGACACTTATCAAAAACTCATTATAATCAGATCAAAAAACATGAAAAAAAACTTTGTTTTAATTGCGTATAATTTACGTTGATAGTTATTTACTAATTGTGCTGGCTTATTCACAAATAGCAAATAACTATAGTATTATACTAGAAAATTAATAGACTGAATTTCTTACCTGTAGGGAAGTACACTCCATTATGATGTTTGCTATGAATGCATCATCCAGCTTGGAGTAAACTGGAACCAGCTGCGTAGGATCGTCAGCCATACAGGTGCGACACAAATCCATCGTTTCCCGGTGCCGTTTTTGTTCGTGTTTTCAGCCGGAAAGTGTTAATTTGATCAAAAGTTCAACTTATTGCTATCACTGAAATATTTTTCACTGTGGTTTACGAGGCAGATGTAAATACACAACAATTTTCATGAATGAAATGGAGAGCAGGGCGACCAGATTGTATCGCTTGATATCGTTATGATTTTGCTTCAGTATTTTAGGTTGTCAGCCGTATATGGATCCTGTTTTAAAAAAAATCTAAAATAAAGATTACAAAATACAGAGAAAACGAATCGAACATATTTAAAATGGCGTATAAATATCGGCGGGTTTTGTTGGTAGGAATAGGAAAAGATTGGTAGTTTTGTTTTGTCTTTGTTGTTGGTAAATCGGCAGGTAAACTAAAAATACCGTAACACCTAGAACGGGATTTGTGGAAAGATGTTTTCTGTTCATTTTATCTTTCGTATTACATAGCTTCGCATTCTGTCTCATATTTTAAACTGATTGGTGGCATTTAACATTAACGTCCAATTTCTCAACTTCAATGAAAACGATTTTCGGCCAACTGTTAACCAGCCATTTGAGAACTGCGGGTTTCAACGGAAACCGAGTTTCATCCAATGAAGAAAATGGCTGTAAATATTTACGTATTCATGAGTCCCGACCTAGCGTCATGCAGTCGTGATTCGCCCGTTGGGCCGCATATTTTGTCCATATAACGAATTTGATTCCCTAGTTGAACCGACTGGCAAATGCCAAAAAAAGACGTTAGCAGTAGATTTATTATCACAGCAATATTAACATGAGAATTTGGCATTCAGAAACTTTTTAGTTGGACTTCCAGCAAACGAAAAAAGTGGTCCAGTTAAAAAGTGATCAAACAGCGTATAACGAACCGTACTACTAATAATTTCGTAGATATGGCAACACTGTTTTTGGTCAGAAGTCATCTCTCTTTCGTTTTTCTTTAATTTTTCTCAATTTTCAGCATTTTTTGTCATAGCGTCAATTGACAGATTCAGTTCTTCAAATAACAAAAAATGTTCACCGTGCTGAACGTTGCCGATTGACTCTCGCGTAGACGAAAAAGATCCGGCAAGTTTGTTTACAAACATTTTGTGTGAAATTATTATCAAAGTTATTTAGTTAGCGAAAGTTACAGTAAGAATATTGTGTTATTTAGTGGAGTAGTACCTACGTTCTTGGTTTGATTAGAAGATTTTGTTGAAGAAATGAATATTTGTCGGACGTGTATGGCTAACACCAAAGCTGAACTGGTGCCAATTTTCTCCAAGTTGGAAGGTGAATTTATTGCAAACGTTATCGTGGATTGCAGTTCCGTCATGGTAAGATTTTATTACACGTATGGTTCTGAAGTATTAGAAATTGGCTACCCTAATAAAAAAAATATACACGAACTTCAACCCATATAGTCCCACGATTCCACATATTGCTTGGATGATACCCTGAACAGGTCGTTAGGCTCTTAAATCGTACGATGTTTATTAGGGTACATGGACCGCGGTCCTATCCATCTTTCAATAGACATAAATAAAAAACAGTCTTATGGCGGGGAAACAATACATTAAAAAATATTTATTCGAGTTATCGTTTTTGAAATAAACTTGTTATTTATTGTATTCGAAATAAACTGCTTAAATTTGGATTTTTTTTATTACAAGTCTCTGAAAATCTTCGGCGCATCAAAACGCACAATAAAAAGCAGCAAATTCACTTTTTGAGTTCTTTTGATATGGGACGTTCTTGTACGGATCACCCCTTACCTAAATCGGGTTTCTCGAAGCCTCTTGTTCTTCCGACTTTTATTTTAGGTCACTTAATATTAAGAACAGCTTTTAGATGTCATCTGATGATCGAGATCTGTGTTCTGAAATATTGCTTGTATTTTTGTTTCAATACCGTCCACTTACAGATCATCGAAGACGACGGCTTGCCGGCGTTCGTGTGCACAGAATGTTTGTTAAACATTAAACAAATTCTCGTTTTTGCAAAGAAAGCACGTGAATCAGACCAGAAATTACGGCAGCTGTTCAAGTCGGAGGTATCGTTGACCGATTTTGAGAAGCAGGAACCAAATGAGGCAGGTGAGCGGCGCGAATCCGACTGGTTCGATGTGCTGGTAACACCGATCAAAACTGAAGAAACAGCAGCGTCGGAACATGCTTACGGCTCTAGCCAGGAAGTGGGAAATGAGTCTGAATTTGAAGATTTCGATGATGGGAATGATAGTGATTGGGTAAATAATGATGAAATGGATTCAGATGATGATTTACCTTTGGCGAAAAGCATTATCAAAGCCAAACGAAAGAGTGTAAAATCTGCGAAATCGGAACAGGACAATGAGGTA
Source organism: Topomyia yanbarensis (assembly GCF_030247195.1). Classification (NCBI taxonomy): domain Eukaryota; kingdom Metazoa; phylum Arthropoda; class Insecta; order Diptera; family Culicidae; genus Topomyia; species Topomyia yanbarensis. Next base: position 74,847,489 of record NC_080672.1, read on the forward strand.
AAACAGGTTAGGCCCACCAAGAAGAAACGACCAGTCAAGATTGATTCTGACGAAGATGATGATGACGATGATGATGAAAATTTCCCAGAAGATGATATTCTGGATGAAAAAGAGCAGGAAATGTTCGAGCTGGTGGTTATAGACCCGGCTAGGCATATTTGCTGTCTTTGTTCTTACGACTTTGATACTCGCGATGAACTAGAAGCACACGGAAAAGCAGCACACGAGAAAAAGAAACGAATAAGTAAAATCAACAAACCATTTTTTTGTCAGGTGTGTTACAAGCGATACTGTTCGGAGGATGCGCTGCAGGATCATCATATAGTAGCAGCAGGACTGGCTTCGAAAAAATTCTACCAGTGTAAACTCTGCCCGGTTCGGTTCCATTCCGCTAAACGAAGACGAAATCATGCCCATAATCATCCAAAATCTACCTTGGTCGAAGAACACTCGGATACAAAAAACAAACGCCCACCAATATGTTGTGGTCCGAATTGCTACCGGGAATGTGAATCAGTTGATGAACTTTACAAACATGGCATGAAAGTGCACGGTTCTAAGAAACGTTCAGTTGTTGACCCAGCTTTACCCCACGAATGCCCAATCTGCTTCAAATGCTTTGAAACCAAGAAATCCCTGGCTAGGCATCGAAATAGAATACTCACCTCGGATCTGCATCAGTGCACCATGTGCGGAAAGCAACTAAAATCCCGTAATTCGCTCGTCATTCATGAGCGAAAGCACCGCGATGAGCGGCCGTATTCGTGCGAAATGTGCGCCAAACGATTCCCTACGATGCAGGCTCTAAAGTGGCACCAATTGGTACACAAGGAGGACAAACCGTTTGGTTGTAATATTTGCGGTTGGAGTTTTAAGCGGGAATGTAACCTCAAGATTCACATGCTGACGCACTCGGACACGCTGCCATTCAAGTGTACGGTGTGTCAAAAATCGTTTAAGGTAAGTGAGCTTTTGCGTATGAAAATGTATTGAAAGATTACCGGAAACATCTGAAATGCTTTCGAAACAATTTTCGGTATACTAGCAAATGAGACAGTGGTCGTTAGCATAGTCGGCGACTATGGCATTAGTCTCATGATTCAGTCGCCGTATGTGCGAGTCCCAATTAGGAGGTATTCTTATGGCGTTTTTGGTTGACTTTGCAACGGAGTCAGATTCTAACCCCAACCACTGTCAGTTCATACATTTTGACAGCTTCAAGCAAAAATTGACGCTTCGAGACAAGTTGCGAGTTTCCGCTCTGCGATTGCTTCTCGTTTTTAGGTTTATTTTACGTGTTTCTAACGTCCGTTTTCTCTCCAGGTGACGGGACGTGTGTGGCGAGCGGATTTCGGTTTCTGTTTTGTCCAAGTTGAGGAAACGGTAATTTAATTACCGTTTTTTAGCAGCAGGTTTCGGTGAATTCTGTCGTGTCGGTCTTCCGCGTCTCTCGCGCTTGTCTGTATTTGTGTCACATCACTGCAATGCAGCAGTAGACATATTACAGTTAACTCTCTCTATGTCGATATTGAAGGGACCATCGACATAGGGAGAGATCGACATATAGAACACAATGATTTTCTTTGAGACAACTTTTCCTTCAGGACATCACAATGCATACAGGGAAATGAAGATAGATGCTCGTATTGGTGGTGAGTAGGGTAGTAGACGACGAAGTAAAGTGCACTCGCACTGCAAAACTTCAGGTTTGCTGTTTGAGAAGGAATTCCCTATTTGCAGTTTATCATTCTGCCCCACATGTAGGGGAACATGGGGAGACTTGACCAGGTATTCAGCTAAACCTGCATAAATCTCTAAAAAAGTTTTCAATCCATCCAAAGTCATTGAGATATAATGTAAAAAGGTATTATTCGTGTTCATAATTTTTTGCGGAATTTTGAATTTACTTTTTCAAAAATTATAAAAGTTTGTCTGAGATCGTTTTTTTTTTGGTAAAGTCTCCCCACTGCGGGGAGACGTGACCAAGAGAATTTGGAAAAATCAGAACAAAAAATAATGACATAAATAATACTGTAATCCTTTTTTTCATTTTGTCGAGGTCATTAGGTAGCAGTAAAAAATATAAAAGGGTTGCATTTTATAAATTTCGACTGTGTTTAATGCATTTCCTTTTAAGGATTAGCTGTACTGCTTACATTGCATATTAACACATCACGAAATCAGTCATATTATTACTAACTTTGTTTACTAGTACAAAAAGATGTAGACTGATGTTTGATGGGAGATTTTTTTGTGACGTGATTAACACTAACAGTAAGTACGACAGCATAGTAAATATCAGAAAATTTTTATCTTTTTTCGGCTTATTGCCACTTGTTCATGTCTCCCCATAATATCTTGGTCAAGTCTCCCCAACATTAGTTATTGCGTTCAATCTCGTGCAAATTCTAGTAATAACTATTTCAATGTTCCGATTTATGTAAAATCATTTCACTAGTTCATAAAGTATAAAATAATGTATGAGTACTTTAGAAGTAATTATTGAGCGGGTAGATATGTCCATACAAAGTTTGATACAAAATTACATCATTTACCGCAAATTTATTAAATACGGAATCTTTTCTATAAGGAAAAAAATTTAATTCCAAACTTTTAAAATTACCTTGACGGACCGAAACTAGTATAAAAATATATTTGAAATTTTTTTAAGAACCTAATAGAACACGTCATAGCCAATAATAGAATTCGCTTGGTCAAGTCTCTCCAGGTTCCCCTAATTGAAATTATTTAGACCACGGAAGAATGATTTCCGTGCTACATATGGCTGCATGTTGAATATTTTTATAGCACGTAAAAGTTAAAATTTTGAACCTAAAAATACATAATTTCTAGAAAACCTCGATATATGCAGATTAAGATGAATTCGTTTTACAAAGCCTCGTAGGAAAACGCATATCCATTTTACCCCAAATCATGCCTTTATTGCCCCTACATGCAGAATAATGATATAGGACTTAGCGCCCTGATCGCCAATTTTCATTTCATTATGTATATGCTTTGTGATGTCCTGAGAGAAAAAAAAAGATGGGTGGGTAATGTCTGCGACATAAACGGAGAGATGTAGAATACATAAGGAACACGTTCTTCAAATATGTTGATACTCATTAGGATTTTCGGACAAAAGCTGATTTGGGCGAGGAATATTTCAAATTATTCTTTACAAAAATGATGGTGGTCCTGAAAAGGACCGGTTTTGTTGGCGTTGTTGGCCTTGGTGAGGGAGATGGCTAACGATGAAATTAATTGTTAGCATGAGGAAGTCGCGTAGTACTGGCCAATGGAAGAACAGATAATAATTGATTCCTGAAAATCAATTTTTCTTTATTCATGTAAATTATACATACTTACAAATCTAACAGAAGATTCCTGATCATATTTCTGAATCATTAGTGCGAACATTGTGTAATTTGGTTAAGTACAATGAAAGTTACAAACTTTCCAAACTCGACCTTCTGTTCATTCAGAAATATTGAAATGGGGTGTCGTGGTCACAATAAAAAAGATGGGTGGGTAATGTCTGTCACATAACCGGAGCGTCGTGATTTCAATTCGAGACGTTAATTTAAATCTAATAATATTCAACAGAATCACGTTTGAATGGGAAATTTTCAAATAATTCTCTATGGTAATAATGGTGGTTCTGAAAAGAACCTTTGGTATCGGCGTTGGTGTTGATGGTGATGCGCTGGATCGTTGGATGTTTTTGGCATGATAGTTACGTGCCTGGCGAACTGTTTTGTAGCCTCGAACAAAACGACAAGACTGGCTTCTTCGGGTACCATTACGGCTGAACTTTATAAGCTTAGCTCGACTTTGAAATCCTGCACAATCTCACGAATCAGACACTGGTAGGGCCATTTTGTTTGCTACTAGCACGGAGCTGCACAAAAAATCATTTAATGCAGTTAGTTCACGGGGGCTGCCAAAAAGCTTGAATAGAAGCATGCGACTTCAACGTTTCTCTTAAACACATGCAGCAACACATTCGTTTTGGTAATACTGATAATAACAGTAGAAAGGAATGGAAAAGCAGTGCACGAAGCGAGTGAGAGGATAATTTAAATTTTTGTTGCGTGTGCAAGCTACTTCTTTCCACCCAACGTATTATGTTGCTTGTTGAAAATTTGCTACACACCTTAAAATAAAAGTTTCAGTTTAACTCTCACTAGAACACAATTGATTGGTCCTGAAAAGAACCGTTGCTTTTATTGTAATTTACGCCCACTCCCACAAACCGACCAAGTAGGCATCAGTGGCTTCATTACGGCTGAGTTTTGTAAGCGTAGCTCGACTTTGAAGTAATACACAACCTTACGAACCAGACGCTGGAATGTTAGCCAGCGGATTAGTTGCTCCGTTGCCCTTTAGTTGGGGCGAAATACTAGCATGGCGACAGTTCCTGATCGGTAGTTGGTTGCGATGGGCCACCAGTAGCTGGGGCACTTTTGCGGACCGTCATCATCGCCAACTGCTTTCCTCCGGTGGACTGGCTGCTTGCTAGTGCTTGAACGAATACGAATGATGAGAAAAACCGACCGACCAATATTCATATATGAAAACACGAGAAAGCACTACTATCGCTCTCCCGCTCGTTTTCGTGCCATTCCTGTGCCTTTCCTTTCCGTTCGGCTACCAATACTAGCATAACCAAAACGAATATTCTGTCTTTCCATCGCCTTCAATCTAGTGGCCAGTGCTAGCAAACTTGCATGTTCAGTTTTTCAATAACAACATTCAAACAATATTTTCAAAGAATGTTGCAGATTTGAAAAGAAGGAAGGAGAAGATTTTCACAAATTTAAATTCTTTTGTTTTATTTGTTAGCGCTGATAAAGGCTATTTAGTTTGCTACTAGCAAGGAGCTGCACAAACAAATCGATTTATGCAGTTAATCAACGGAGGCTGCCAAAAAGTTCGAATAAAAGCATGCGACTAGTGTACTTTGCATGTTCTATATTTTATCAATACTAGAGAGGATCAATAAAATAATTCAAATTGTTATAGCGACATGCAATTGTGGCAACACTGGCCATGAGATGGTGGGGGAACACGCACATTCGTTTTAGTTATGATGGTAGTAGCAGCAGAAAGGAATGGAAAAGCAGTGCACGAAAACGAGCGAGAGGATAATTTAAATTCTCTTTCTTTCTTTCCACACATCGTATTTCTTATATTGCTTTCTGAAAATTATTTGTTATACACCATAAAATGTAAATTTCAGTTTAACTCTTATTAGAACACAATTAATTGGTCCTGTAAAGAACCGTTTATTGTTTTATTGCGGGAGCATAATTCAGACGCACTCCCCGCGGACACGGTGAGCTAGAAAGCACTATTTTGCATTCTCGAACAAATCGACCAAGTAGGCATCGTTGGCTTCTCGGGGCATCATTACGACTGAGCTTTGTAAGCGTAGCTCGACTTTGCAGTCCTGCACAATCTCACGACCCAGACGCTGGAACGATAGCCTACTCTGTTGCCCTTTAGTTGGGGCGAAATTCTTGCAGGGCGACAGTTCCGATGAGTCACCAGTAGCTGGGGCACTTTTTCCGTCCGTCGCTATTGCCAACTGCTTTCCTTCGGTGGACTGGCTGCTTGCTAGTGCTTGAACGAATACGAATGATGAGAAAAACCGAACGACCAATATTCATATACGAGAAAGCACTACTATTTCTCTCTCGCTCGTTTTCGTGCCATTCCTGCGCCTTTCCTTTCCATTCGGCTACCAATACTAACATAACCAAAACGAATATTCTGTCTTTCCATCGCCTTCAATCTAGTGGCCAGTGCTAGCAAACTTGCATGTTCAGTTTTTCAATAACAACATTCAAACAATATTTTCAAAGAATGTTGCAGATTTGAAAAGAAGGAAGGAAAAGATTTTCACAAATTTAAATTCTTTCGTGTTATTTGTTAGCGCTGATAAAGGCTATTTAGTTTGCTACTAGCAAGGAGCTGCACAAACAAATCGATTTATGCAGTTAATCAACGGAGGCTGCCAAAAAGTTCGAATAAAAGCATGCGACTAGTGTACTTTGCACGTTCTATATTTTATCAATACTAGAGAGGATCAATAAAATAATTCAAATTGTAATAGCGACATGCAATTGTGGCAACACTGGTCATGAGATGGTGGGGGAATACGCACATTCGTTTTAGTTATGATGGTTGTAGCAACAGAAAGGAATGGAAAAGCAGTGCACGAAAACGAGCGAGAGGATAATTTAAATTCTCTTTCTTTCTTTCCACACATCGTATTTCTTATATTGCTTTCTGAAAATTATTTGTTATACACCATAAAATGTAAATTTCAGTTTAACTCTTATTAGAACACAATTAATTGGTCCTGTAAAGAACCGTTTATTGTTTTATTGCGGGAGCATAATTCAGACGCACTCCCCGCGGACACGGTGAGCTAGAAAGCACTATTTTGCATTCTCGAACAAACCGACCAAGTAGGCATCGTTGGCTTCTCGGGGCATCATTACGACTGAGCTTTGTAAGCGTAGCTCGACTTTGCAGTTCTGCACAATCTCACGACCCAGACGCTGGAACGATAGCCTACTCTGTTGCCCTTTAGTTGGGGCGAAATTCTTGCAGGGCGACAGTTCCTGATCGGGTTGCGATGAGTCACCAGTAGCTGGGGCACTTTTTCCGCCGTCGTCATCGCCGACTGCTTTTCTTCGGTGGACTGGCTGCTTGCTAGTGCTTGAACGAATACGAATGATGAGAAAAACCGACCGACAGATATTTATATAATCGCGCTAATATGCACTACTATCGCTTTCTCCCTCGTTCTCGTGCCGTGCATGAGCCTTTCCTTTCCGTCCGGCTTCTAATGGCCTAACCAAAGGAATATGCCGTCTTTCCCCCACCAAGTGCTCTCGTCAAGCAACCCAATGCGAATAACCATACGAACAAACATATAGTGGACCTATATATAAACTTTTCATTATTTTATTGTTCGGTTGGTCTACCATAACGACGGCTCTGTGCGGGATGGGCTGAAAATTTTCACTTTTCCGAGTCGTTTTCGAAAGATTTTTCAAAACACATTTTTTTTGTTATTAGTACATGTTATACATACTTCAAATTTTAATACAGCATAGAGGAACATATTTGCAACAAATTGCCCTAAAAATCAAATCATTCTGTTAAGTATGATAAAAGTTATTAACGTTCAAAATCTGACGCGGCGCCGCGGCCGATATTTTGAAACGGGACCCCTATATTGAAACCTTAAATGTATTCTACATTAAAAAAACATATCGACATAGAGAGAGAATAATGAAGGCAAATATAAAGCTAGGTACATCGAGATAGGGAGATATCGAGATAGAGAAAATATCGACAAAGAGGAGTTTTTATACGTGCGATCTGAAGGGACCTACGAAATAATCGAGATAGAGAAAAATATCGACATAGGGAATATCGACATAGAGAGAGTTAACTGTAATGTTGTTGGCGTCGTGTTGCTATCACAACCACCATAATGAAGGAAAACTACCAGCACAATATCTGTGGCCAACAAAAAAAAGAAGAAATTCGCGAAGAAGAAATTTTCTGGCATAGGATGGGTTTGCTGCGACGGATGTGGCTTATAGTCTCACACTGTATGTGCACGGATTGGCGAGGTATGTCAAACGTGGAGAACTACTTCTATTTTTGCGAAAAATGCGGCATCGTTGGCAGTTTGCTCTCTAAAACTAACGCAGTTGTTGAGCAAAACCGAAACGAGGAGGCCCAAAAGCGAATAGACGAGCTTGCGAGTGTTGGTGCTAATCTGGAAGCAGAACTAGCATCGCTTCAACGCAACGTGAAGAAACAGCGAAATCGACTGCAGATAGATTTCCTTGGCATTCACAATCACAATCCCTACTATCCTGGTAGCTTTCGACAGCAGAGATCTGAAAACCGGTAGGGGAAAGAGGGTAACAGTATTGTTTTCATAGTTCCACTGTTACCATCTTTCCCCTACTCAGACGCTACTCCGAGAAGCATACGGAAGCGAAACTGTGCAATCTGAAATCAGCAGCACTACTCGAATACCGCTTTACAGTTAACGAAATGATGTCATTACAAACTTTTCACGTCCGTAATCTAACTTTGAGGCTTAAACAGCGACGAGCTGCTCAGCCTGTATTCGTGCGCAATGCTCATGTCTTCGTTAAGCTTCCCGGTCAAAAGAGTTATGTACCTGTTGAGGATTCTGGCGCACTGCTCCGACTCGTCAACAGTTGCGCGGATACACTCCATGATGAATCATCCGTATTTTTTGATGCTGTGTTTGCTGAAACTATAAACAAAAACCATGTTGAACAACTACTTTACCAATCTCAGAATCGGACACCTCAACGTTCGTAGACTAAAGGCCCACGGGGAGGAAGTAACGCTGCTTCTACATAAGACTAAATATTATCTCTTTGATGTTTCCGAAACAAAGCTGAAATCGTCAGCTCCAATGGAACCCATCCGTGTTCCAGGGTACAACTTCATCAGAAACTCTCTACCGTCTAGAAGAGGTCGCGGTAGCAATTATGTGCCAGAATTGGAGCCTAAATGCACAAAGGACTGAAAGAAAGTTCTCCAACCTGCGCTCAATGCAGATGTCCACATGTCGCAACGGTTCGAGTACTTGGCGATCCAGGTTAAAATAAACGAGCTCAACACCGGCCTTGGTATCATGTACAATCCTATAGTGCCCAACCGAAACTTCCCACAAGAATACGAAAGTTATCTTCGATATCCAGGAACTTGTTTTGACAGACTGTTTGTTTTAGGAGATTTCAATATAAACGTAAAATCGACGCAACACAGCCGAAAATTTCGTGGCTGTGGCGTATACATGATGCATTCAACCTCTCCATTCTACTAACAACACCAACAAGAATAGCTGAAAGAAGCTCTACAATCATACCTAATTACCGACAGCCAAGTTTTCATCCCCGCTGCCAAAACTAGTACCATCTGCATCTCAGACCACGGAACCATCTACCTAAAATCAGATGTTCGAATCCAAAGAGCAGTATCCTAGCATACCAGACTCAAAGATTTCCGGAATGCTAAAATAGTTAGCCTTCAAGTAGGCTTCCAAGTGCATCGTCAGGCTATGAATACCGTTGATATCGATACAAAAACGCAGCTGCAAAATCCCATGCGGCGACATGTTCCAGAACGGATGATCGAAGTGAAAGATGAACACCCTGGATTACATCTGAAATAGAACAAGCGATATCAGTAAGGAACCTTACGCATGCTCTGTATCTACGAAATCCAAATAGAAACAGAAATGACGACAACTGGAGAGACTACATAGCAAATACTTCTTGGAAAGTTTTTTAGAGACAAAGGCTTTGTCAAATTCTCGGGAATCACCACACTGGGGAGGTTCCGATTCAAAGTCGATATCAACTTCAAAACCGAACTAAGACGCTCAAATCTGACAGAAGCCAACAGTGTGACCACAAAAACAAAAACAACACCATTATGTTCATTAGAGGGTTCCCCAAAAGCTTCGAGGAGGAGAAAATTATAAAGAACACAGAAGCGGAACAACGGGTAATGAAGATTCAGCGAATCAAGGGATGTTATGGCAAACTCTAGGAGACTGTGAACAGTTGAAGTTGCCAAAATACGTTAAGAGTTTCGGCTACAGTACATGCCTGAGCTGTACATCTTCCCAATATACCAATGCAAAAACTGCTGCTGATCCAGTCATGGAGTGCAGCTCTGCACAGCCTGAGCAAGATGTGCTGTCTGTGGAAGTAATCACCCAACCGCGGATTGCAACACGAATGCTAAATGCCCGAACTACAAACTTCAACACGAAGCAAGTGACCCTAAGTACCCGGAAAGACAAAGACACATCCAAACACCGAAAAGAATGAGGAAGAGACAAATACGACCGTTCGTTCTGGCGAAAACTCATTCCAGAAGTTGCAAAATGGAACAATTTCTTGGAGGATTTGGGAGAAGAAGATAATTCCCAAGGCTCGGAGCAAACACCCGTATATATTTGACCAGAAACGGTTTGCCCGGAATTTTCTTTCAAAGAGAATTTACAGTTGGATTTTAATCCGTAATCATCATAAAAACAAAAACAATCATTAATACAGGGGCATGTGTTGTGTCCTTGAACGATGCATTGTGAATATTTTTGTTTATTTATGCGAACGAGGACGATTCTACAAAAATTCACTATTGTCACTTGGTCAAAAATATTAAAAATTCATAACATTGATATGAAATTTTTTACGAAATAATGGAATTGTTCAAGGACAAGACAGATAAATTACGAACAATCCAAAAAAAAATTTTAAACCGGTTGAAAACTATTTCGGTAATCGTAGTCACTGCAGACGTTTTTGGATAAAAACATGATTTCGAGATATTCGCGTCTAAGGTTTCAAGTATATACCTAGGCTGTCGTAAGGGAGCAAGATGAAAAACGCTGTAACTTGACTTCTATTGCTTGGATCTTCCTAATATTTTTATTATTGAATCGATCTTAACATATATAATATCTTAATCCACATTTTTACCCTTCGTAGAAGCAATTTACAACAAAATCTGCAAAAAAGGCTGTTTACAAATCGTATTATCCCTTTGAAAGCTAATACGGTAATATTTTTAATGTCGTTTTTTAGAAACTAACCTAGGTTAGGTTGCATCAAACAAACGTTTTCAATGAAACTGAGTTGGGTTCTCGACAAACAGCGGTGGTGCGAGCGAATCCGAAATATATTTTAGGTTAGAAACCATCTCTGTTTTCAGCTCAGTGGCGAATAATATAGGTTCGAAATTGGCTTCAAACAAACGGTTTGAAAGCAAATAGGTTCGAAACTGAGCTAGTTGAGCACAATGACATTGACATGTGTGTGTAAACCCTCTTCGCCCTTTTGGAAAAACTGTTAGCTGTGAAAGCCGGTTTTTTCTTTGACGTTTGTCCACAAAGTTCAGCTCCGTGTACACCGACTCTTTTCATTGCCAGAGAGAATACAAAGAGAGACGAATAGTGTGAGGCTCAGAAATCTTGAGCGTTTTTTCAAAACGTCATATCTGCAATGAGTTACTCTCTGTTTATACTTTCTCTTTCGATTTTTACGGCGTCACTATAACACTTTTCACTTATTTTACAGTACAGATCGAAAGACGGTGGTTTTAGCTAGCATATTATGCAAAGAGCTGAGGGATAAATGTTAAAGTGACCGAATTATTAACAGAAGAGAAAGTAAACAAAGAGAGTAACTCATTGCAGATATGACGTTTTGAAAAAACGCTCAAGAAATATCGGCGTTTCTTATACCTCGCTTGAAGAAGGCAACTGGTGTACATCAACAGTAGAGAAACTTAAATTATTCTAATATTGGAATACTGAAAAAACTTAAAATTTTTCAGAATAATATAATCTGTTAAAGGGTATTTAACCCTTTCATGCCCCACTTTTTTCTAGTGCATGTAGGGTTTCAAAACTATTTTTCCTTGAAAACGGTTGGGTAAAGAAACACGAAAAGCCTATTTTCATAAAGATAGGTGCTTCTATGGCAATGCTAGAAGCTGGTCAATTTTTACCTTCTAATGCTCAATACAATTCTCCTAGTATAATTACAATGATCTAATTACGTGGAAAACGTAGCCAACGACAGTCTAAATTGATAAGTTTTATTAATTTTCAATGATATTGCACCATAATGAAGATATATGAAAAAATAATTTTCCGTCGTCAACGTAAACTGTCCCTGGCAGCACTGCTCCATCGGAATCCAATCACACTAATTGCAATAACTTCAGTTCTAGCGCTGATCCTTGTAACTGTTAATGCTCAAATTAAAGGCAATAATAACATTAATGAGCCATACTTGTTTTTGTGAGCAAATCTCGCCTCAATCAAAAGTTATAGCTGTTTAAAAACATTGTTGTCCACAAACAACATGGGCATGAATGGGTTAATTTTGATCTTTTAGGTAAAGTCAAAGTTACGAAAATCCTGAAATGTGGCAGCCCTGATTTCAGTTTGTCAGGCTTCTTCAAAACAAAACAAAGATTGTGCAAGGAATTTAGTATTTTTTTCTGATTGCAAGACGAAAAAAGTGATCTGAAAGTTACTTGTGTCGTAAAAACTGCCAAAATGTTATAGGATTTATCAGTGATTGTTAAACTAACGTTACGATGCTGATTTGTCGCATTTGTATGCATAACACTTCAAGTGGTGAGCAAGTAGTGCCAATTTTCTCCAAGATCGGTAATGAATTTGTCGCAAGTCTTATCATTGAATGCGCTGGTGTAGAGGTGATGTTCTGAATCGAAAATTTATATATACGGAGCTTTGCTGTTTATTTTGGTTTGTTGCAATTAAGACGAATTGAATAGGTCCAGATGAACTTCACGACCGATACCGTAGGTTACGGAGACCTAAAACGCCAGAGTCTAGAATGGGTATATTTGCAATGTAGAATGGTATAAACTAAAGGCCCTAGTTCTCTATAGACTGTGGTATAAACCATGACAGGATTATTGGGATATGTAGTTCACATACTAGAAATTTGAAGGAAAATAAATTTCTCATAGCCATCCAAGTAATTTCCTTTGATTCAGAGTCTGTAGTAGCAGGTTATACCTAGTTTTCAATAAAATTTACAAATTGCTAGACAATTTGCTTGGGACGATATAAATTACTTGATTAGAGCAAATTGCTCATTGCTAGTTGAATAGTATTTAAAAAATTTGTTTTCCAAATAACTATACACCGCAATTTTTTTTTGTAATTGTAAATTTATTAGCTTACGATACCCTGTTGGTTACATTTGTATACCTTATGTCAGGTCAAGGAAGAAATGTTTAAAATTTAAATGAATACTGAATTAAAGTTTACCACAGTCTATAGAGAACAGTTGCGCAAAGAGTGAAGTCAAAAAAAGCCTACCTATCGAGCACAATTGGAATCCATCTCTGATACCTCTACAGCAAAGTTGGATTCTAATTTTGCTCGATAGGTAGACTTTTTCGGCTTCACTTTATACTAGGGCCTTTAAAGTTTACCTTTTATGTGGTTATTGGATTTTGTAAGAAAAAAATAGGAGACGGGCAATTTTTTCAATAGTAACCCATGTAAAACGGTGCGTTAAATCTAGTTAGAAACGTTCAGTGTGGGTGAAGAAATCGGGTCTTAAAACTTTTCTAAAAACTTCCAAATTCAACACAAAACTCCGGATAATTTGCTGAAGTAAAACCAAAAATACTCGAATACCTCTTTCCCAATAGATCGTGGAAGACGATGGGCTACCGGCCCAAATTTGCCTCACCTGTTTAGCAGATCTTAAACAATCCAACACGTTCGTACGGACAGTACGCTTTTCTGATCAGAAATTGAGAAAATCTTTGAAATGCTCAGCTGGGAATAGGATAACGAACGATGAAAGTGCCAACCACAATTCAATGGATGATGATGATCTATCATGGCAAATGATCCAGATTCATCTGACCGAAGTAAAAGAGGAAGAAGTTGATGGGGACAAATTGAAAGATGAGGCAACCTCGCAAGAGGTTGCGTGCGGAAGCGATCATGACTCCATAAGTTGGAATGAATCGAGAGAATACAAGTCAGATGGGGAGCGGGAACATCTTATGAAAATAGTTGAAAAATTTCCAAGCACAATAAGTAGGAAGTTAACGAGAAGCAAACAGAAACAACGAGCTATTGGTGAATGTCAACCTACTGAATCAGACTCCGATCAAGATCCACCTAAAAGAAAAGTAAGAAAAAAATGTACAAAAAAACGGATGAACCATGTTGACATTGACGATTCGGACGATGAAAACTTTTCTGAAGCGAAACTTCTATCATTATATCAAACTGTTCCAGTTGAAGGTACGGCTCACGTATGTTGTGCCTGTCTCAAACTTTACAGCAATCGGAAGGAGCTCGTAGAGCACGGCCATATAGCTCACACCAAGAAAAAGTACATAAACGAATCGAAAACGCACATTTGCGATGTCTGTTTCCGTCGCTACTCAAAACCGGGACCCTTGGAAGTTCACAAACAAAGCTTCGTCGGACTCGATCTCGTGTACGAATGTATTCGCTGTTTAACACGTGTCACTAAACAAAACCGCAGGCAGCATGCACGTACACACCTGAGATATCGAGAACCGGAAACGGATTTGGACAAATCCCAGCGAGAGCAGCTTTGTTGTGCCAAAGACTGTTCTGCGTCCTACGTTACCGAAGAGTTGTTACTTGTACACGGCAAGGAAACCCACATTGGCCATAAAGTGGATACGGATGATCCACTACGACGATATGAGTGCCCAGTGTGCTACAAGAGGTTTGAAAAGAGGGAAGCTCTAACTCGCCATCGTCATCGAATGTACCGGACAACGCACCAGTGTGCCATCTGTGGGAAGGAGTTCAAGAATCGTTACGAAATGTTAGTGCATGAGCGGAATCACGACAACATCAAGCCGTACTCTTGTGAGATCTGCGCGAAGCGGTTTAACTCGAAGGAAGCTGTGCGGGTCCACATGCTGATCCATTCCGATAGTAAGCCATTTTCGTGTGAGATCTGTGGTTGGAGGTTTCGGCGGAAGTGCAATCTAACGAAGCATGCGTCGAAACACAGCGCGGATACGCCCTTTCAGTGCAATATATGTCAAAAAACTTTCAAGGTACTTTAACGGGATTGTATTGCCTAATGAACCATTTATTTAAATATTACATTGTTTTGCTATTTTACCACATGTCATTTTTTATGTAATCAATAATACTTGTATGTAATAATTTATCAATTGTTTCAGGGAAAATACCACCTTCAGTATCACATGCGGATACACACGGGTCACAAGCCGTGGCCCTGTCGATATTGTGACAAATCGTTCGCGGACCATGCAAATCGTGCAAGGCATGAGATTTCTCATACAGGTGGATACAAATCAATAGAAAAGGTACTGTAATTATTATCACTATGAATATTAACTTTATTTCTAGGTATAAAACCCTACAAATGTTCATACTGCGACAAGTCATTCATCCGTAGACGATATCAAATTGAACACGAAAGCACGCACACAGGTAGAATATTTAGTTTTACGTTCAAACGCTTTCAGTAATACCCCCTCACTTGGTTAGGAATAAAACCGTACCGGTGCGAGATGTGTAACCGCACCTTCGGCCAGAAGACTGCCCTGAAACGGCACCTAGATATGCACCCGCTGGCTTCGGAGAATCAAAAATCACTAGAACAGCCATCTCCGATGTCGGAAATTCAGCCGATGTCACCGGAACTGCCTCGGTGACTAGCCAAGCTATTTCGCACATTCCCAATTCGGCAGCAATGATGCCGGCTCCTAATAGTTATGACATACAGCAGATGTAAGTAATTTGACTGCATAAAAAAATCCGTCAATGACACTATGCCGTAGGTTTTTTTTATAGAATCGAAAAGAATTGTCTTTGGGGTAGAACTTCGCAAGGAAGGGCGAATGTCCGGTTGAGGTTAAAGTACCCAATAAACCACTTCGCACGGGTAGTTATTCGATGATTTCTGTTGTGGTTTTTTTTATTTCGATTATAAAGACTTTACCCGTAAGGTCATTCGCCCCTTCGGGTTAGAAAAATCTCTTAAGAAAAATTTCAGTCTCAATACCCCGCCATTTTGACTTCGACGCGTACACCATATTCAAAAGCAAATTTTCGAAATTCTTCAGGCGATTGGCTGAAATAATTGTCCTCTGCGTTGACGAGAGACACAAGAAAAAGTTTCTCTTACTTTGGAGTTAATTCCAGAAATAAAAATATATGATGACTATTTTTGCACTATAAATAGTACCGCCAACTTGCCCCGTGTGCGTTACCGCCAACTTACCCCAACCGCATATTTTATTAAAAAGGATTTAAAAAATTACTTTTGGTTATAACATCTATACGGATGCTGAAAGCTCTTTTCACGCACTATCGAAAAGTATAATCGTTCGGGGAATAGATTGAAAACCACCTTAAACAACACAAAATGTTTAAAATTAAGAAAATTTACAGAGTTTGCTCAAAAACATAATATCGCCCAAAGCTTCTACAAAACATAATGTTTCACAACAAAAACACATTCGATAATGCGTTTCACATTACTTGAGGTACACAACGAGAGACAGCGCTTTATGTCTAATAGAAACGAAGAAAAGGGGGTTCCGCCAACTTACCCCAACCGCCAACTAGCCCCGGGCTCCCCTACTGTTTCATTCCCGTTGCCACCTCGCCATCGAATTGATTCTCACCATCTTCCTCACGTTTCTGGTGTTTCTTGGTGATGCAGATGGGGATCATCCCGGCGATAATGCATCCACGGTCAATCTACGTCCACTGAAACGCTTTGCAGTTGCTGATCAACAATACCTCCGTCTTGTGGTGAGCTTTTTGCAGCTGGATCCCGTTCATCCAGCTCTCGATCGCGTCTATTGTCTCCGTCACCGACACCACCATTTCTTCAAGTGTCTCACCCATAACCGTTAGTGGCACGTCGTTTGCGAAGCTTACGATTTTCACGTTCCTGGGCAGCCACAGTGTCAAGACCCCACCGTGCACCTGAGAATGGAGGCCTAAGGCAGGCTTGCTGTGACTCACATTGACTTCTGCCTTTCGCTGGTCTCGTACAGCAGCTCTCTGCTCTTGAAGTAGCTCTTCAGGATCTGGTATAGATAGTCGGAAACCCTCATTCTGTGGAGCGATGGATTCCCAGCTAGTGCTGTTAAATGCTTTCTTCACATGTATCATGATCACAGCGCAGTATCGATCTCATCTTCGCTTCTGTTTGGATGTCTTCTCTGCACTCTCGAGCACTGTCCGTTAGCACGGGACTAAACATACTAAAGTCAGCGCAAATTCATTCGCTAATTTATGTTGCTTAAACCCGGTTCTTGTATTTCAGCATTTGCTGGCCCTAACGAATGTTTAGAGATGTGTGACGACAAGACTTTACGCTACGGCAACGCTATACACTTTACTGGACGCTGACGGATTTGGACAAAGAAACACTGGTTTGTTTGTGGCCGGCCCAGCAAATTGTAGCCTTTCCTAGTTGGAACAGATACCTGCAGATTGACTTGCAGTCCGACGGATTGCCACTCCAGTCAGCGTCGCAGTACCCAGTAAGCACTAAACCGTAGCTCTTCTTAGCCATCAGCTTCAACTTGTAGTTACGAGTGTTAAGCAAGTATCGCACCACACATTTTAGTTCAACCCAGTCGGTTTGCGTTGGCTTACTGACCTGTCTGCTTAGAATCGACACACTCGTTGCAATATCCAATACCACTGCGATATACAGCAGCGCACCCACTATACTATGGCTCGTTCATATTCATCAACGGACTGTTCACTCGACTACGGTAGTATCCAGGATCGAGAGGAGTATTTGAACCTTTGCATTTACTAGACCAAATCGTTGTGTGAGTCTGAGTACATTAATAAACACGTTCTTATCCAGGCTTAAATATACTTCCTCATCCTTGGTTACTCTTAAACCGAGAAACTTACTAGCTTCTCCCAATGACGTCGTCGAAATTCTCTTTTCCAGTGATTCTTTTATCAGCCTGATCTACTGAGTTATGCTTGCCACGATCATGTCATCGACATAGATTAAGAGGTAGACAAATTCACCATCGGGCAGTCTTTTCACATACAGACACGAATTTGATATTGACTGTGTTAATCCAAGGTCGTCAACCAGCGACGAATCAACATGACAGAGGCATTCGAAAAGTGTTCCATACAAAATAACGATTGTTTTGAAATGAAGCGATCACTACTGTCAAACTACGACAGATCGCTCCACCATGTATGAATCTGGACAGGCTTCTCGATAAGTATATTGATATTACAGAAGGTGTGCAATTCCCTCAGCTGCGTATGTAGTGGTAATATGCATCAAAATAGTATTCATAACTCATTGAAAATGCATGTATTCTATTAATTTTTTGCTTGTAACGGACAGTTTTATTAAATAGTACATATAGAGGATAATAAAAAGCTGTAAAAACGATCTTCAACATGCTAAAAGAAAGTTTGTTCGTTTCAGCATACCAGGTACAACGTCGAGACACCTTGGTTTTTGCGTACTGTTGTGTAATTGACGAAGACTACCACGCGAACCATTATACAGATGTCATCAGTGTAACAATATATTTTAATTTAAACAATTAGGACAACATCTGACGCATTTTTTGTTCCACGTGGCACGTCGGTGCTTCAACATAGTGCTGATAGTCTCGTTCCACTCCCGCGCGGTTTGCTTGGATGGGCGATACTAGTATCGATACTGACGGTATCGATACTTTTCTACTAAGTATCGAGTATTTTTGTATCGATACTTCCATGTGCCATAAAGTATCGGTATCGATACTTTCTGAACGATACTTGCGCGTGGTATCGCTTGATTTTTTTTCTCTTTCGAGCATAAAAATCAAACTGGGGCTCTCCTCTGTAAACGTCGGATAAAAAAAACTTCAGTATCAAAACCACAAAATTATATCCGATTCTTACAAAGAAGTATTGTTTAATCGTGAACGTCAAAATATATGCAAGCCCCTGCCTACGTGTTATTTATTTTAACCGGTTCTTATACTAGAGGTTCAAGTCAGCCTAGTTTTGCGGTTGAGAACTTTTTAAGTGATTCTTATGCGGAAAGATCTAAGTCCGATTTTTACGTTTGAAGTTTATTTCCGATTTTTACATTATATTATATTTAAAGTGTAACGAAGCAAGTTCTGTCCCTGCGTCTTTTATTTTCGGTCGTTGAATCAAAGTTTCCATTCCGGACTTTCGAGTTGAAGCCTGCGGTCAAACAGTAAATTCTGGATAAATATGTGAAATGGGTATAACGCAAATGAGAGCCTCTCTGTGTTTACTCCCTTTTCCGTCACTAACTGGGAAACATTGCGCAAAGATGATTCAAGAGTAGTCGAGAAAGGTACCGTTGGAATAAGAATAAATTGGCTCAATGTTTGCATTCCTCGCGTTATTCGGAAACTAGGTACCACGACTCAATCCTTTTATGAATTCTTTCTACAATATGTTCGTAGTATATTTTAAAACAAACGTCAACATACTGGAAAATAAAGAATACTTTCCAGAATGTCTATCCAGGACACTTTCCAGGACGTCCAACCAGATAAAACCAATGATTTGGTTCCAAATACCTGAGTTAATGTCGCACCTATTTCTCATGTTATTTACGTCCGATTTTCACAAACTTGAATTCAAATAAAAGATTCAATATTACCATAAAATTTATATTAGATTCCATTCCGAACTCAGCTTTGATTCTGGTCACAGGTTGGCAGTCATATAGGCATTTCTCATATAAACGGCATGGTAGCTACATAATTGGTACAAAACCAATTAAAATAGGTATTTTTGCCTTTCTCATATAGAAAGGTTATGCAATCACTCTAAAAATCGTCAACCTAATTCCGGCCCGGAGTGCCGAATGTCATATGCCATTCGACTCAGCTCGTCGAGATCGGAAAATGTATGTGTGAGTGCATGTGTGTGCCTATGTGTGTATGTGGAAAAAAATGTCACCTCTGTTTCTCAGAGATGGCTGGACCGCTTTGCACAAATCTGGTCTCAAACGAAAGGTACAACCTTCCCATCGGCTGCTATTGAATTTTTTGTTGATTGGACTTCTGGTTCCGGAATTACCGGTTGAAGAGTGCGACCACACAGCAAATTCCCATATAAACTGAAATGAAAAATTCTCTAAGGTGGGAATAGGGGAAAATTTCCAAATCGAATTTGTATTTTTGATGCCAAATGTCTTTAAAATAAATGAAACGTCGAGATTTGATATAATCTCGAAAAATTTTTTTTGGCGAAAATTGACTTTTTTGGACTTTGGCAGCTTTTTGCCTTTCTTATATAGAAAGGTTATGCAATTACTCTAAAAATCGTCAAGCTAATGCCGGTCGATTCTTTTTTTATTTTTTAGGCGTAGGTAGGAGTATCCAGTGAGGGGTTGCTACTTAAAAATTGAAACTAGTTTAAAATTTCTTAACAAGTTGAATATTTTCGGCAGGGTCCGGACCCCCCGGATCCTCTTCTTTGATCCGCCGCTGGTTTCAAGCGATGTTTCAGTGTTGACACATAGCATCTCAAGATCGTGGCTGTCGATCCATGGTATGTATGTGCAAATCGTACTGAATGTGTAATATACATTTCCACCATTTATTGAACATAACCAGCCATGGAATCGTAGTTTGGACAAATGAGAAAGGCACAATTGCACCACTAGGTGGATTAAAACAGGTTTTGGACACAATGTATCGACAATGCCGGAAGTTCCGGTGGAAATGACCTTATGGCAAAAATAAAGTCGCATTATACCATTTCACCATAGACTCCTATCGAATTTCATAATTTTATATTCCGGAAAAATGAACTGTGTTGTCTTGGTCAATTATGGAATATCTATATAAGTCAGATCCGTAAATTTTCCCAAGGCCAATATTAAAACCATATTGAAAATATTGAGCGCCAACGAGTTTTGGTGTTTGAAGCAATCATAGGCACAATACTTGGCAATAAGAATTCTTCCTACGAGTTACGTGCAACACCATGATGGCCAACCCAAGTCTGAACCCACAGCCATTGATTTTGATAAATGATTTATTTGTTTATTTATTAATTTTTTGTTTGTTTGTTTATTTATTTATTAAGGTTTTAACTCCAACGACCATTCGACTTTTCTGAATATAATATACAATTCAGGAAATAAATTACAATTCATCAAAACTAATAGAACAAAAAGCCATATATTGTTGCTGCCGTCTATTGCGAGCGCACGCTTTCCGTTTCTTGAATTAATTTCTTTCTTGGTTAGGAGCAATGGTCAGATTGGCCCTCTGCAGCTTGCTGATTATTCCATTTGCCTTCTCTCTCGCTCGTGTTTACGTCCATGTCGCCGTCGCTGGAGCTTTGATTTTCGCTGTTACATGTTTGGTACTTTTTGCGTTTTTGGATGACTTTGGCATAGCCGTCTTATTGAAAAAATTTCGAAACTTCAGTCGGTCGGTTCGTCGCGTGTGAAGTGAAAAACTCTTTCATAAATTGCTGCCATTTCGGGACGTTTCTGAGTGTTTATTAGCTGGGAAAAAGTACCAAAGGATCGTCGGACAATATGGGATACGTTGAAGAAAATAGATTCCTGACGTGGGACGACTCGTAAAAGCGTTTTTCGAAGGTTTTTCTTCCTCGCAGAAGCATCATCAGGAGGGGAGACAAACGGAACGTACGAATATCACGAATACACCTCCACGTCCGCCGCTCATCACTTCTGTACGAACGCTGTTGCTGCGAACGAGAGAGTGAGAAGAACCAAGCTATTACAAAAGCGAGACGAACCCACTGAAAAGTGGGTAGTATGCACACTACACGGAGAGCTTTATTTGATCATCGATGGCAGTTTTTTCACTGTCTCGTTCTTTCCGCTGTAGAATTTGTGCGTTGGGCGTATTCAGCCTGTTAACTCGTTGGGTGCTTGCTGGAGGTGTATTCTGTGGGGTGCATGGGAATCGCGGCGAAGTGTGAGCGACGTGAGTAGGGGCTGTGTGGGCTCTGCGTGTTTTTGTTCCTCGGTGCATATTGAAACAGACATATGCAGACCTTCCATGTTTTCTATTTCGGCCTCTTATTCTGCTGTGATTTTTATGTATTTTCTGGAGTATACTTCAGGTGAGTATTCGTCGGGTGGATGGACCGAGTATATCCAATGCGTGCGGTGAGGATGGAGAGATCTGTCGACGACTGCATGAAGTTCTCTGTGTATCATTGGTAAAATAGATAAACTGGTATATTTTTCTATACATATAAACTAATTTATATATGAATTATATTATATTCAATTAAATACACTAAATACGTGTCAATTTCTTACGTTATGTAAGGAATCGAAAGTCTTATTGTAATGTTAAAATCCATTTGATACAAACATTACATTAAGGCGGGGCTGGTTGATGGAACGATTGCCTCGGAAAACGGTTTGCCCTGTATACGAAATGGTTAATGGATTCAGCAAATCAATTGAGCTAGCACCTACCCAAACCCTGGAATCAAATTATTTGCATGCATGTATCTTTTTTCTGTAAACCGCTGCCAGCCAGTGGGAGATGGGATAGGTTTCACACACACATACACACACACACTTTGCATAGCCGTCTTATTTCTTGTTTATTTCTTCCCTAGGTATGTTAACTATTAGCTTGGCGATATCGTGGAATATTGTTCGTCCAGTATTAATTTGTTGGCCAGCTGTCTGTGGTGTATCAGCAGATGTCGAAGGCTGTTTGGCGGTGTTGGTTTCAGAAGATATGAATTCTTTAATTATTTTGGTACATGGCTTACCGTAGTGTACCGTCTGATTACAGAACTGACACGTGGGCGTCTGCTTAGAATATGTGCATAGGATATGATCCACCCTCGAAAGTCCAGTAAGACGGTATAGGTTGGTTCAGCCGCATTCGCACCACCCGAACACCGTTGAGAATGCCAGGGAAAAAAGTTTCTCCAAAGGGCCATTTGTGACGGATATGAATCTTTTAATATAATCAGTACTAGTGCGAGGTGGCAAATCGTGAAGGCGAATTTCTGTCAGATTAAGGTCCATATACACGGGCATTTTGTTTTTGACGTTTTGATATTCTCCGTCGTGTTGCATGTTGTTCTTCGCTACGAAGCTTTCTGCCTCGGCTAAGGAGTTAAACGTTATTAGCCCTACTTGTCTCGTATGATATAGTTGTATGTGTGAAATTTCTGTAAGAACAAGTTCCATTTTCACCTTGATTAACTGTTCCACCTCGCGCACTGTAGCTCTAAGACGGGTCTGCCAAAAGTCAATAGCGATTGTGTTTTCTCGTAATGGGAGAATTATATATATGTTACGCGTACACGTTAGAGCGGCGCGGGTAGTATTGTTTGTTTGTATGCTATTAGCAAGCGGTGCGCTTTTTGACTTCAGATCTGTGCGAAAATGAGATAAGGAAGCAGACTGATCTCTACGATACTATTGCTCTTCCCTTATGAGGCACGGACATCAGAAAATTGTTTTATGGAAACAGCACGAGGAACACCACCGACCCAGGGTGGCAATTTATTCTTTTAAAATTAAACCATTTGAAATTAATATTATATTGCTTGGCTTTGCAGCCCACGATTACTGATGGTTAAAAAAATTGTGACAGTCCAATACAAATATTTTAAAGTTATAGTAAACATAGCCAACCATGGAATCCTAGTGAAAGGCACTATTGCATAGTAAGTAAACTAAAACGGGTACATCTTTTCTGTTGATGACACCATGCATTCTTTACAGTTTTTAATGTTTGTTTTTCCTCATTTCATTTTCTAATTTTGCAGTTTCCCATTTTTTTAAATTTCAGAATAAATTATCATTTTGGATTACTGTAGGTTTCTCCAAATAACATTCATAGATAAACACAACTTATTTTTTTTTTAAATTACAGATTTTAACAAATTTTAAATATGCATTTGTTTATTACCGATCGATAGTATCGAAAGTATCGATACTTTTCCTCCGATACATCGATACTCAGTATCGTAATAATCCAAAGTATCGCGATACCGAAGTATCGATACTTTTTTCAGTATCGCCCATCCCTATAATGCTTCATACAATAAAGGCTACGCTCGAGCCGATACACGAACTTCTCATTTCCAGGTATAACAAAACCTTTAGGTTGCTACACTTCTGCCTTCAGCTTAGGAGAATCCGTAACGTCGTCTGAGTCGCCCCGAATTTCTGCAAGAACCCTTTCGCTACAAGGCGGGATTTCAAACGGCGCACATTGCCAACACTGTCATGCTTTTACACCCACTTGTTTCTAAATGGTGTGTGGTCTACCGGCAGTTAAACGAGCTTCCACGTTTTGTTAACCCGAAGTGACTGGTATTCCTCTGCCACAGCTTCCTTCCATAGTCCTTGTTCGGCACCAATAAAGGCTTCTTCATAAATTGCTGGCTCCTCATGTGCTAGCATAGCGGCACTGACAACGTAGTCTTCCAACTGCCTTGACAGAATGCCTCTGATGCTTCGCTTTTGATCTTGCACTGTCGCGTCCGATTGCTGTTTGTCATCTCACCCTAAGAAATCTTCTTTCTCCGAATCATCCTGGTCTGTTGGCTGCATAGAACCAGTCGCCTTGCTTCGATTTTTTGTTACATCGGTCGTGATTACAACTTCAACAGGTTCTTCCGCTAGGGGTAGTTCACCCGACTCTGGTGACTCCTGAAACTCCGCAAATCGAGCATCGCTGCTAATTGTAATTTCATGTGTATTCGAGTCAAAGAATCTATAGACCTTTCTATCATTGCAGTTACCCATGAACAACAGTTTCTTCGCCTTACTGTCTAACTTAGACAGCTTGACATCGGTCATGTGAATGAATGCTGTACAATCAAATACCTTTAAATGAGCTAGTGTTGGTTTCGTATGGTGTTCTATCTACGGTACGAGATGGTAATCTATTCTGTATGTACGCAGTTGTGGTCACTGTAGTAGATGACAGTTTGGGTAATTAAGTAACATAGAATTTGTAAATCGATTTCGCAGTGTATTAACAAACATAGAAGAAACTACCTAGCCGGAAGCGTTCATGCTCGACTGTATTGGTGAGAGCAAGAGACGGCGTGCGATATGCAATAAACGTTTCTATAGAGACGGTAGAGAGATGATAGGAAATAACTGTAGTGAGCCTGATAGAAATTCTAGAGAAAATTTTCAATAGGACGTAAGTAACAATGAGAGATTCTCTTTGGAGTCTCTCTTCTGTTCATTACTCGGCCATTTCAACATTTACTACTCTACTCTTTGCATAATATTCTAGTAAAAACCATTGGCTTTCGATATGTACTGGAAAATTAGTGCAAAGTGTTGTAATGACGTCGTAATAAACGAAAGAGAAAGTAAACAAAGAGAGGCTCTCAATGTTACTTACGTCCTATTGAAAATTTTCTCTTGAATTGCCCGAACTGGTGATGGATGTGAGTTCACCTAACACGAACGCCAAGGAGAGTCAGGAAAGCTGTTGTTGAGTTCCCGTATATCGTGCAAATGAGTGACTGCAGCGACCGAGGTTACGTCAGTGTGTGTGTGTATTTGGAACGCGCGGCGGTTGAGAGAGATAGCGATAATGAACGTACGATCGGTTCCAGTGTACGAGAGACGAAGAAAGTTGCTGTCGCAGCGGTTATTGAGCTTCGGGGTATAGATCATACGAATCGATGAGAGCGTAACTGAGCTAGAGCGGAGGGTTGCAGCCGCTGAGATGGATCTCGAGCGTTATTCTATTGGCGAAAGTTAGCACGACTGGACGTGTTTGTGAGTTGGTGGTCAACCATCTAATATGGCTACAAAGAGTCACAACAGTCACCACCTCCACTTTTTATCACGCCTTGCATCCAGCAACATACAACTGGCCATCTCTTGGAGGAAGCGATTCTTTCGGTGGCCAGTCCGTTTTGCTGAGGGGATCTGGCCGAAGTATACTGCGCATGTATGCCTTCTTGTTCATAAAACCTTCAGGTCATGACCGGGGTACTCACCTCCACCATCTGATCTTACAACAACCCGACCAAACATTTTCTTGACATGCGCGACACATCTTTTAATGCAATCTGCTATATCGCTTTTCCGTTTCAGCAGACACACGACAGTGTATCTAATATAATCGTGAATGATTGCTATGAAATACCGGGTATTACATTTGACATCGGCCCGCACACATCAGTGTGGATAACATCTAGAACACGTTGGGTTCGATTGCTCGCTCTTTTAGGAAATGGAATTCTAGCTGATTTACTTTAATGGCAAGGTTGACAAACCTGTCGGATCCCGCAGTTTTGAATCTTGAAGTCGTCGGTTAGCTCGTTCTTTCAGAGCTCATCCAATGCCGCTGGATCCCGGTGGCCAAACTGGTGAAAAAAGACAGGCAAGCTCTAATAAATCATCACGATTTCATCAAGCTCGAACAAATGCTTCTCAATATCGTCACCTTCGGTCATATTCAGACTGCAAATACTACGCTAACACTGACTCAGCATCGCGCACGAGATTAAGCTGACTGTCATCCACGCACAAAACAATAGTAGCCAGCACTTTCTCATCTAGCTTCGTCCAGCTCGTCTGGATCGGGCGTCACACCCATTAGCACTTTCCACAGTTTTTCGCGCTTCAGACACATTTTCATACCTGTTCTCTACACAGGAAAGTTCTGGTTGTTCAGGCGAGTAAAAAGAAATTTCTCACTAATTTTTGCTCTTCTATTACACAGGAAGCACACGAGAACGAAAAAAACTTAACTCGAAAAAATACACGTACACTATCGCAGCCGTGCGCTGTCTAGCAACTCGAACCAAAAGTACCTAACGTGAGTACTGTACCGACGCCGATAGTTTTCGCGCACTGATGGCTTCCTGGAAGCACTCTTTGTCTCGGAAAAAAATTATTTCTTCACCAAATCTGGCCCCGTATTATGTGGGAAACTCGGTTTCCAACGAACAGTTTAGCTGTAAGCTGAAACACTCTACAGCTCGGTTTTCTCTAAATATCTTCGATGCGACGCCGTTCGACGAGTTATCATACTAGATGATTATAATCTGCGTAGTTTTTTGTGTGAATTTTCTCGCAATAAATACTGTTAGTATTGGACCCTCCCCTAGTTGGATAGTGGTGCATCTTGGAGACCGAGAGGGCTATGGCAGTTTTGAGTTATATGTTTTTTCATACTCTGCACCTGTTAAAAACTAACGATCAACCACCAGCTTGTGCGCACAGGCGTGGCCGACTGGCGAGTCGACGTGGATTGACTTTTGCTGCGGGCCGTGTTTGCAAACATTGTTCCACAGCTTAATGGCGGTGTTGGCGGACGCGGCTCGCAGTGCAGTGTGTGTCGATTGATCGGTCGATTTATTGTGCACAGGCCAATTAATTAAAGAAATTTAAAAATAAGAGCCGATAGGTGTTACTGTAGCAATAGTTGTAGTTTTTGTACTAGTGTACAATTGTTGTGTTAGTCGCGTGTCAGATATTCAGAAGATATGAATTCTTTAATTATTTTGGTACATGGCTTACCGTAGTGTGCCGTCTGATTACAGAACTGACACGTGGGCGTCTGCTTAGAATATGTGCATAGGATATGATCCACCCTCGAAAGTCCAGTAAGACGGTATAGGTTGGTTCAGCCGCATTCGCACCACCCGAACACCGTTGAGAATGCCAGGGAAAAAAGTTTCTCCAAAGGGCCATTTGTGACGGATATGAATCTTTTAATATAATCAGTACTAGTGCGAGGTGGCAAATCGTGAAGGCGAATTTCTGTCAGATTAAGGTCCATATACACGGGCATTTTGTTTTTGACGTTTTGATATTCTCCGTCGTGTTGCATGTTGTTCTTCGCTACGAAGCTTTCTGCCTCGGCTAAGGAGTTAAACGTTATTAGCCCTACTTGTCTCGTATGATATAGTTGTATGTGTGAAATTTCTGTAAGAACAAGTTCCATTTTCACCTTGATTAACTGTTCCACCTCGCGCACTGTAGCTCTAAGACGGGTCTGCCAAAAGTCAATAGCGATTGTGTTTTCTCGTAATGGGAGAATTATATATATGTTACGCGTACACGTTAGAGCGGCGCGGGTAGTATTGTTTGTTTGTATGCTATTAGCAAGCGGTGCGCTTTTTGACTTCAGATCTGTGCGAAAATGAGATAAGGAAGCAGACTGATCTCTACGATACTATTGCTCTTCCCTTATGAGGCACGGACATCAGAAAATTGTTTTATGGAAACAGCACGAGGAACACCACCGACCCAGGGTGGCAATTTATTCTTTTAAAATTAAACCATTTGAAATTAATATTATATTGCTTGGCTTTGCAGCCCACGATTACTGATGGTTAAAAAAATTGTGACAGTCCAATACAAATATTTTAAAGTTATAGTAAACATAGCCAACCATGGAATCCTAGTGAAAGGCACTATTGCATAGTAAGTAAACTAAAACGGGTACATCTTTTCTGTTGATGACACCATGCATTCTTTACAGTTTTTAATGTTTGTTTTTCCTCATTTCATTTTCTAATTTTGCAGTTTCCCATTTTTTTAAATTTCAGAATAAATTATCATTTTGGATTACTGTAGGTTTCTCCAAATAACATTCATAGATAAACACAACTTATTTTTTTTTTAAATTACAGATTTTAACAAATTTTAAATATGCATTTGTTTATTACCGATCGATAGTATCGAAAGTATCGATACTTTTCCTCCGATACATCGATACTCAGTATCGTAATAATCCAAAGTATCGCGATACCGAAGTATCGATACTTTTTTCAGTATCGCCCATCCCTATAATGCTTCATACAATAAAGGCTACGCTCGAGCCGATACACGAACTTCTCATTTCCAGGTATAACAAAACCTTTAGGTTGCTACACTTCTGCCTTCAGCTTAGGAGAATCCGTAACGTCGTCTGAGTCGCCCCGAATTTCTGCAAGAACCCTTTCGCTACAAGGCGGGATTTCAAACGGCACACATTGCCAACACTGTCATGCTTTTACACCCACTTGCTTCTAAATGGTGTGTGGTCTCCCGGCAGTTAAACGAGCTTCCACGTTTTGTTAACCCTAAGTGACTGGTATTCCTCTGCCACAGCTTCCTTCCACAGTCCTTGTTCGGCACCAATAAAGTCTTCTTCTTAAGTTGCTGGCTCCTCATGTGCTAGCATAGCGGCACTGACAACGTAGTCTTCCTACTGCCTTGACAGAATGCCTCTGATGCTTCGCTTTTGATCTTGCACTGTCGCGTCCGATTGCTGTTCGTCATCTCACCCTAAGAAATCTGCTTTCTCCGAATCATCCTGGTCTGTTGGCTGCACAGAACCAGTCGCCTTGCTTCGATTTTTTGTTACATCGGTCGTGATTACAACTTCAACAGGTTCTTCCGCTAGGGGTAGTTCACCCGACTCTGGTGACTCCTGAAACTCCGCAAATCGACCACTAATTGTAATTTCATGTGTATTCGTGTCAAAGAATCTATAGACCTTTCTATCATTGCAGTAACCCATGAACAACAGTTTCTTCGCCTTACTGTCTAACTTAGACAGCTTGACATCGGTCATGTGAATGAATGCTGTACAATCAAATACCTTTAAATGAGCTAGTGTTGGTTTCGTATGGTGTTCTATCTACGGTACGAGATGGTAATCTATTCTGTAAGTACGCAGTTGTGGTCACTGTAGTAGATGACAGTTTGGGTAATTAAGTAACATAGAATTTGTAAATCGATTTCGCAGTGTATTAACAAACATAGAAAAAACTACCTAGCCGGAAGCGGCTCGACTGTATTGGTGAGAGCAAGAGACGGCGTGCGATATGCAATAAACGTTTCTATAGAGACGGTAGAGAGATGATAGGAAATAACTGTAGTGAGCCTGATAGAAATTGCCCGAACTGGTGATGGATGTGAGTTCACCTTACACGAACGCCAAGGAGAGTCAGGAAAGCTGTTGTTGAGTTCCCGTATATCGTGCAAATGAGTGACTGCAGCGACCGAGGTTACGTCAGTGTGTGTGTATTTGGGACGCGCGGCGGTTGAGAGAGATAGCGAGAATGAACGTACGATCGGTTCCAGTGTACGAGAGACGAAGAAAGTTGCTGTCGCAGCGGTTATTGAGCTTCGGGGTATAGATCATACGAATCGATGAGAGCGTAACTGAGCTAGAGCGGAGGGTTGCAGCCGCTGAGATGGATCTCGAGCGTTATTCTATTGGCGAAAGTTAGCACGACTGGACGTGTTTGTGAGTTGGTGGTCAACCATCTAATATGGCTACAAAGAGTCACAACAGTCACCACCTCCACTTTTTATCACGCCTTGCATCCAGCAACATACAACTGGCCATCTCTTGGAGGAAGCGATTCTTTCGGTGGCCAGTCCGTTTTGCTGAGGGTACCTGGCCGAAGTATACTGCGCATGTATGCCTTCTTGTTCATAAAACCTTCAGGTCATGACCGGGGTACTCACCTCCACCATCTGATCTTACAACAACCCGACCAAACATTTTCTTGACATGCGCGACACATCTTTTAATGCAATCTGCTCTATCGCTTTTCCGTTTCAGCAGACACACGACAGTGTATCTAATATAATCGTGAATGATTGTTATGAAATACCGGGTATTACATTTGACATCGGCCCGCACACATCAGTGTGGATAACATCTAGAACACGTTGGGTTCGATTGCTCGCTCTTTTAGGAAATGGAATTCTAGCTGATTTACTTTAATGGCAAGGTTGAACCTGTCGGATCCCGCAGTTTTGAATCTTGAAGTCGTCGGTTAGCTCGTTCTTTCAGAGCTCATCCAATGCCGCTGGATCCCGGTGGCCAAACTGGTGAAAAAAGACAGGCAAGCTCTAATAAATCATCACGATTTCATCAAGCTCGAACAAATGCTTCTCAATATCGTCACCTTCGGTCATATTCAGACTGCAAATACTACGCTAACGCTGACTCAGCATCGCGCACGAGATTAAGCTGACTGTCATCCACGCACAAAACAATAGTAGCCAGCACTTTCTCATCTAGCTTCTCCAGCTCGTCTGGATCGGGCGTCACACCCAGTAGCACTTTCCACAGTTTTTCGCGCTTCAGACACATTTTCATACCTGTTCTCCACACAGGAAAGTTCTGGTTGTTCAGGCGAGTAAAAAGAAATTTCTCACTAATTTTTGCTCTTCTATTACACAGGAAGCACACGAGAACGAAAAAAACTTAACTCGAAAAAATACACGTACACTATCGCAGCCGTGTGCTGTCTAGCAACTCGAACCAAAAGTACCTAACGTGAGTACTGTACCGACGCCGATAGTTTTCGCGCACTGATGGCTTCCTGGAAGCACTCTTTGTCCCGGAAAAAAATTATTTCTTCACCAAATCTAGCCCCGTATTATGTGGGAAACTCGGTTTCCAACGAACAGTTTAGCTGTAAGCTGAAACACTCTACAGCTCGGTTTTCTCTAAATATCTTCGATGCGACGCCGTTCTACGAGTTATCATACTAGATGATTATAATCTGCGTAGTTTTACATTTCTTATAAAAGAAATGTATAGAATTCGCTCAAACTTTCAAGATTTTTTCCGAGGCCCGGAGGGCCGAGTCTTATATACCAATCGACTCAGCTCGACGATTTGGGACAATGTCTGTGTGTGTCTGTGTGTGTCTGTGTGTGTGTGTATGTAACGGACAAATTC
The DNA here is from genome assembly GCF_030247195.1 of Topomyia yanbarensis. Lineage (NCBI taxonomy): Eukaryota > Metazoa > Arthropoda > Insecta > Diptera > Culicidae > Topomyia > Topomyia yanbarensis. The sequence goes on from NC_080672.1 coordinate 74,878,812, forward strand.
TCATTCGTGTTTCTCAGCAATGGCTGAACCGATCTTATCCAAACCAATTTTAAATGAAAGAACTAAAAAACAGTATGAACGCTATTAATTTGTTTTTGATTCTGGTGTTTAGTTTCCAAGATATGAATGGTTGAATGCGTAAAAATGGCGTTTTTCGCAGTTTTTTTTAAATTATCTGCCGAAATCGACAATATAGATTAACAATTTATATGTTTTTAAACAGCTTCAACGAATACCTTTCGAACAAGCTATAGATTGTTGAAATCGGACTATTATCAAAAGAGATATTTAACATTAAATGCGGACGAAAGATTTTTATCATTTCCCATTACCAGAAATATGACCAAAAACATGTAATCTATTATTAACGCCAAAACGGCTTATTTTAGGTCAATAGTATCTTCGGAGAATTTAATGAAGGTAATATGCCCTTTCTTTTGGTATTGTGCTTTTGCTGATTAATCCCCCTATGAGTGAGATATTTTCACAAATTTTCTTGGAAGTGATTATATCGAAATGATGTCTTCAGCAAATTTGTAGCTCTTACTTTTGCGAATAACTTTACTAAAGACTTTAAATATCTATTTTGAATACTTTAAAAGTTATGGCTTATTGTTTGTGAATTACTCTTTGTCGCCTATTTATTGTTCAATATAGTAAAAATCCATTGAAATGAGCTAAACATTATTTCGATAAAACGAATTTTGTATTTCATTTTACTATCTACAACCGCTAGAAATAATCACCGAACACTTCCAAGTTGTCTGGAAGGAACTTGATAACTTATCAGTACAAAAATGTTCATTTGTACGAACTTTCTGACTGCAATTTTTCTAACTTATAACCATCGGATCGATCTGAAACATATCAGAAAATGAAAAGCGAAATAAATAACTCCAAGCAACGGCGTAGCCTAGAGAAGGTTTTGGGGTTTAACACCATACAACACACCCCCCCCCCCACCCAAAAACAAATTTTGGATTGAAGTTGAAAATTTATTGATGCAGACTGATTTAATTCAATATTATAATAACAATTATCTGATCCGTAGATTGATAACTTGTTGTTGTAAACATCATGAGGACTTTTGATAAATTGTCGGGGTCCTGATATGTAACTGATGTATTGGTTTTGATTTCACAGTTGTCTAATTGCATCAATATCAATTCCTGCCTGAAAACATTCCAATAGAAAATTCCAGAGTTCTGTAATCAATCATAATCCTCAGATTTCTTTTCAAATTGAGCTCGCTTTTGTAGAGATGTACCGTAATAAGGGTCTTTATTTAATAGAAAGCTAAGTTAAAATTGATTTAATGTCTATGAAACATAGAACTGCTCACCAAAAAAATGCATAACTTTCAACATTTGCTAAAAATGTCTTTGCCTTTTTCATTCACCCTAAAATTCGTCAATCTAATCCCGACCGGGAGGGCCGAGTGTCATATGCCAATCGACTCAGTTCGTCGAGATCGGAAAATGTCTGTGTGTGGGTATGTGTGTATGTGGAAAGAATGTGACCTCTGTTTCTCAGAGATGGCTGGACCGATTTGCACAAAGTTAGTCTCAAATGAAAGGTACAACCTTCCCATCGGCTGCTATTGAATTTTTTTTTATTGATTTCTGTTCCGGAGTTACGAGTTGAAGAGTGCAATCACACAGCAAATTCCCATATAAACTGAAATGAAAAATTTTCAAAATCAAATTTATATTTTTGATGCCAAATGACTTTAAATGCATGAAACATTGAGATTTGATGTAAACTCGAAAAAAATGTTTGACAAAAATTGATTTTTTTGGACTTTGGTACATTTTTGCCTTTCTCATATAGAAAGGTAATGCAATCACTCTAAAAATCATCAGTCATACCGGCCCGGAGGGAGTATGCAGTGAGGGGTTGCTACTTTAAAATAAAAACTAGTTTAAAATTTCTTAAGTTGAAAATTTTCGGCAGGACCCGGACCTCCCGGATCTTTTTCCATGATCCGCCGCTGGTTTCAAGCGATGTTTCAGTATCACATAGTATCTCAAGATCGTGGCTATCCATTGTACGTATGTGCAAATCGTACTGAACATGTAATATTCATTTCCACCATTGTATTGAACATAACCAGCCATGGAATCGTAGTTTGGACAAATGAGAAAAGCACAATTACACCACTAGGTGGATTAAAACAGGTTTTTATTTTGGTAATGCGTCGAGTTGAGATGAAAACGTAATATGATTAATATGTTTTCAGCTTTGGTCACCGTTGGATTAAGCAATATGATTAATAACGAGGATAACACTTTCCCAATGTAGAGAGAAATTTATGAAAAATGACGATTTCCATTCGACTCTAGCAGGTCCTGATCGATTTTGATGAGCATTTGATTTTTGTTGTATGACCAATTATATGTATAGGTCAAATGTTCAAAAACAGTAATTTAAGGTCAAGATAACATCATTTTGAAACCGCCAATTTCGGAGGTTTAGTATCTTCGATGAGTTTTACAAACGTTAAACAGCGCATCATTTGATAAAATAATTTTAACGGTATATCGTCCAAGAAGTATTTATGGTGAATTTTCTCAGGTTAATATTCATGACTACAATAAAGTCTCAACAAATTCGATAAAGACACGAACTCTGTTACTATTTTCTGAAAAATTAATTCTGCATAAGTTTAAAACTTCAAAAATTTCGGTGTTGTTTCCGCCACATCGAGAATTTGCACAATTACTCCTTATCAGTACGACGCCCCTGTATCGTAAACGCAGTCACACCCTTTGCATTGTGCGAGGATTGTCAGCAGCAATCCAAAGGTCAAAGGGGAGACAAATAGGCCATCGAAGAAGCATATTAGGATTGCAAGTGAAGCAGATAAATTGATCCGTTGTTAGCTAAACTTAAAATTAATTTAATAACTAATATCCCATCTAATTGGAACACTACTATAAGTCAGGTATACTATACATTGAAATCCTAATCAAAATTAAAGTTAAATCTAAATATTTTATATAGAGGTGAATCGGTGAATTATTGTAATACTTAACCTAAAACCACGCTACCTAATTCTAGCTTATGCAAAGGTGAGAAAAAATGAACTATCAAAATTGAGTTGTCTTAAAAATAAATGAACACTTATACTAGGTAGAAAATTAGAATCCGGTCCATGCTGACAGAAACCATTTCTTCGCGAATATTGTTGAGTCAACCGGTAACAAATCCACTAAAGTAAGATGCACTTATATACTAAAATTGAACTAAAAACTAATTTATAATATATATATATTTAGGATTTTGTAACCTTTTCACGAAAGAATAAATTACAAGAGACGGAATATTGTTATCGGACAACATTTTACAAAATCTTTAAGGGTTCTAAAGATGCCGTCGAAGAAATCGAAGAACGATTCAGAGAAGAAATCCATCGCGGAGACATCAGATGGTCTGGGTACTACACCAGCCACTACCGGTAGTAAGACCTCGAAGGAAGATGTTGACGATAAAAGGTCATACCTTCGAACTGGAACTATACCGAAGAGAACAGATAATCTCAGTAGTGGAGAGGCCAAGAAGCAGGTCGAGATTTTATCCAACGATAATGTGAGACGGAACCCTCCGCGCAAGGTTAGAAGAAACCATTGTCAGTCCTGTGATGAACCTGACACCAGTAGAATGGTGCAGTGTGATACTTGTGACCTAGGGCATCATTTCTCCTGTGTGGAGGTATCGGCAGGAATTGCAGATGTGAGTTGGATTTGTCCCATGTGCGATGTCATAAAGGACCCAATCACTCCATCGGAACAAAATACTGCCGGTGACCAGATTCTTAGTAATTTTGGTAAGGATAGACTGCCAAAGGACAGGAAATCGCTGTCCCAGAGCAAGATGGGTAGCTCGAAGAGTGAGTCAAAAAGACGAAGAGATCTGGCATTGCAGAAGCTGGAGGCTGAGTTTATGCTAGAAAAACGCTATATTGAACGTATGTACGACATTCCACTAGAAGATGAAACGGACGCTGTCTCAGTTGTGAGCGAAACCGATTCCAACAAAATGTTGAAAATACAAGACTGGATAGCTGCTACTGAACGCGTTGGTGAGTTGAATCTATCCGAGACTGCTGGAGAAAACCATAATAGAAGCGCACCGAACCACTCGGAAGGGCCATTAGAGAGCCATGTTTCAAATTCTCAACGGCACATAGATCAACCACCAACCCTACAAGTAAACGAGTTCGTTCCCGGTCAACGGTCCACGCCAAAGCAGTCAGTACCACCAAGGCTGCCTCAGCTAACAGAAAATGTGAACGATGAAACTGTGTGCATATTGAACCGCAGTCAAATTGCTGCGCGTCAGGCTATCTCCAAAGACCTTCCGGAGTTTAGCGGTAGCCCTGAGGACTGGCCTCTATTTTATTCAATGTTTAACACCTCCACTCAGATGTGCGGTTTCTCTAACGAAGAAAACATGCTGCGGCTTCGTAAGTGCTTGCGAGGTAAGGCATTGGAGGCAGTTAGGTGCCGATTACTTCATCCATCGAACGTTTCTGGAGTATTATCCACTCTGAAGATGCTGTATGGAAGGCCAGAAGCCATTGTCCAGGCAATAATTGGCAAGGTACGAGGCTTACCATCGCTGAATATAGAAAAACTAGAAACGGTTGTCAATTTCGCATTGACGGTCGAGAACCTGGTTGCAACGATTCAGGCCTGCGAAGTGAGTGACTTCGTATACAATGTCTCCTTGCGATATGAGCTGGTGGAAAGATTACCACCGACCCTGAAGCTAGACTGGGCCAAGTTTTCTAGAAGTAACCCTACACCGAATCTCCTTGATTTCAGCTCGTGGTTATACTCCACGGCAGAGGATGCAAGTGCCATTATGACAACTCCCAGTCAGGATCAACGGCCGCGAACAAGCAGAAAGGATACGTTTCTCAACTATCATTCAGCAACGGATAGCGAGGGCATAAGGCCCACGAGACCTGTCCAGAAAGCGACATTTGTTCTCGAAAAATCGTCCAGCGTTCAGTGCATAGTATGCAAAGGGAGCTGTTCATCACTAACTAACTGTAAACGCTTCGCGGAATTCAGCTGTGAGTCTAGGTGGGCAGTGGTGAGGGAACGTAAACTATGCCGAAAATGCCTCAGGAAGCACAACGGATCGTGTAACAAGCAAAAAATATGTGGTACTGATGGTTGTTCGTACCTACATCACCCTCTTCTGCACACTAGTAAAGGTCAGTATAATAAAAAATCAGCCTCATCGAACGAGCCATCGACTGTAGTGGGGCAAAACAACGAACCGACGTGTAACGTGCACCAAGGACAATCGGAAGTTCTCTTTAGAGTTGTTCCTGTTATTCTGTATGGACCTTCGAAAACAATTCGAACACACGCATTTATCGATGATGGATCTGAGCTTACGTTGATAGAACAATCCCTTGCGGATGAGCTGGAATTGAAAGGACCAGCAAAATCGTTATGCTTAAAATGGACGGGTGGTGCGCGGAGGACAGAAAGCTCTTCACAAAGGGTAAGCTTACAAATTTCCGGAAACGTAGATTCGACAAAAAAGTACAACCTGTCCTCAATACAAACAATTGGAGCGCTGCAAATTCGACCGCAAACGTTGCTGGTAGAAAACATGCAGGAGAGATTCCAGTATTTACGCGGGCTACCACTAGAATCATACCACAATGTCAGTCCAAGGCTGCTTATAGGATTAGATCACGCAGGCCTCGGATATGCTAAAGAGAGTCGAGAAGGTAAACCGAAGGAACCAATAGCCGTTAAAACGCGCCTCGGATGGGCCGTATACGGAAGCTGTGTAGGAGAGGAGAAGGCCTTTCGCTATGTGAACTATCATAGCCTTCAAGTATGCCAGTGCAATCTGGAGATCGATGGAGCGCTATACAAAGCAGTAAAAAACTATTTTACACTCTATAGTCTCGGAATCCATACCCCGGGCAAGCCAATGTTGTCAACAGAGGATCAACGAGCACAAACGCTACTTGAAACATTAACAAGACCAAAAAATGGTCGTTTTGAATCTGGCCTCTTGTGAAAGTACGATAATGTACGACTACCAGATAGTGAAGGAGTGGCATTAAGGCGATGGCGATGTCTAGATAGCCGACTGCGGAAGGATCCAATTTTGGCAAAAACTCTTACCACGAAAATCGACGACTACATCACCAAAGGTTATGTTCGGAAATTAACTGTTGAAGAACTGCGTTTACCTCACACAAGAGTGTGGTATCTTCCAATCTTCCCAGTGGATAACCCGAACAAACCGGGTAAGACAAGGCTGGTGTGGGATGCAGCTGCAACTGCTCACGGAATTTCTCTAAACTCGGTACTACTAAAAGGTCCGGACCAGCTAACTTCTTTGCTAACAGTACTAATACAATTCCGGGAATACAAAACGGCGGTGTGTGGAGACATTCGTGAAATGTACCATCAGGTACAGATTCGTGAGGATGATCAGCATTGCCAACGATTCTTTTGGAAAGATAAGCCAGAAGATCTCCATCCCAGTGTATATATTATGATGGTAATGACGTTCGGTGCTAGATGTTCGCCGAGTACTGCACAGTACATAAAAAACCACAACGCGGAAAGATTTCAGCAGGACTACCCAGCCGCAGTCCATGCCATCACGAAGCAGCACTATGTCGACGACATGCTTGTTAGCGTCGAATCAGAAAAGGAAGCCTTGCAGATAGCAAACGATGTTTGAATGATCCACGCAAAAGCTGGATTTGAGATGAGAAATTGGATTTCAAACTCAGTCAATGTACAGGCAGAACTACACGGAGCCACCGCCGACGAGAAGAACCTAAGTATCGGCGATGAAAATGCCACTGAAAAGGTCCTTGGGATGTGGTGGGACACTGTGACGGATCATTTCACATACAAGCTGTCTGCACGATATGCTCAAGACCTCCTCTCAGGCCATCAACGACCGACCAAGCGGGAAGTGCTTAGAATGCTTATGATGATCTTCGATCCGTTGGGCATCATTGCACACTTTCTGATGTTCCTTAAAGTCCTTTACAGGAGATCTGGAGATCCGGGATCGGCTGGGATGACCCGATTGAAGATGTACACTCCGAGAAGTGGTTACTGTGGCTGTCAGTTTTACCTCAAGTTACTTCAGTCAGAATCCCTCGGTGTTATCGGGTTCAAACATCTTTAGCAGCGGATACAGAAGTACAAATGCATGCCTTCGTAGACGCTAGCGAAAATGGCTTTGCTGCGGTAATTTATTTACGATTTCGTCAAGGGGACATTATAGAGTGCGCGCAGGTCGGTGCCAAAACGAAAGTGGCACCTCTAAAGTTCCTCTCTATTCCGCGATCCGAGCTACAGACCGCAGTGATCGGCATGCGCCTCGCGGAAACCATCACTAAATCGCTCTCATTCGAAGTGATAAAGCGATTCTTTTGGACTGATTCTAGAGATGTGATATATTGGTTGAACTCGGATCATCGACGATACAGCCAATTTGTTGCATTTCGTGTCAGCGAGATCCTGGATGCAACGAATGCAGCCGAATGGTACTGGATTGGGACAAAACTGAATGTTGCGGACGAGGGAACTAAGTGGAAAGGAACTCCCAATCTCGACGCGTCTAACCGCTGGTTTCGAGGTCCAGAGTTTCTCTGGTTTCCGGAAAGAGAATGGCCAAAATCTCCAAAACTCGTCGAATCGTCAACAGTTGAAGAACTTCGTCCTCACCTGCTACTTCATGTTGCTTCATGTGAGCCAGTAATCGAACCGCTGGATTTCTCTGGATGGAAAATACTCTTGCGCCGAGTAGCCTACGTATTGCGCTACATCGGAAACCTAAAGCGAAGCGTGAAGAAGAAGAATCTAATTTGCGGTCCATTGATCAAGCAAGAGTTTGTGAAAGCCGAATACTATTTGTTTCGTCTCGCTCAAAGTTTTGCTTACGCCGATGAAATTGCTATTCTCATGAGGAATCGCTCTTTAGAAGGACCAAAACGAGAAATTTCTAGGAACAGCGCTTTGTTCAACAAGTGTGTTGTGTTAGACGAGAACGATGTCCTTCGAATCCGTCGTAGAGCACAAAATAGCCCATTCATTCACCATGATGCTGCTAATCCTATAGTCCTACCACGAGATCATCACATCACACGGCTTATTATTGCTGATGTACATAATCGATTCAACCACCAAAATCATCAGACCATCATCAATGAGTTGCGACAGCGCTACAGAATCCCTCGACTAAAGGCTACATACAATAACATCCGGAGGGAGTGCCAGCAGTGCAAAATCGACGGTGCAAATCCTCAACCTCCTGCAATGTGCGACCTACCGCCGCAGCGTCTGGCTGTATTCGCTCGTCCATTCACACACATGGGCATAGACTATTTTGGTCCAATGCTGGTATCAGTAGGACGCCGCACGGAGAAGCGGTGGGGAGTCTTAGCCACGTGTCTCACAACTCGTGCTATCTACGTACAACTCGCTCACACATTATCTACGGATTCCTGCATTATGGCTATTCGAAAATTATGAGCAGAAGGGGAATACCAGTGATCGAGGAACGAATTTCCAGGGAACAAGCAAGGAACTTCAGACCGCAATCCTAAATCTCAACCATGATCAACTAGCTAAGGAATTTACCTCAAGCCATACTCAATGGTACTTCATTCCTCCCGCATCTCCGCATATGGGTGGCGCTTGGGAACGTTTGATCCGCTCCGTCAAACAGAATCTGCACAAAATTAAAACCAGTAGGCTGCCTACCGATGAAGTTTTGGAAAACATGCTGTTGGAGGTCGAAAATATCATCAATTCGCGTCCTCTGACCGACATTCCTGTTGATGACGATGAATCCCCAGTATTGACTCCGAATCACTTCCTCTTAGGATCATCGAATGGCCTCAAGTCATGGGTACCTTACATTGACAATCCAATCGTGCTAAGGAACAGCTGGCAACAGTCGTAGAATATGGCGAACGACTTCTGGCGACAGTGGCTTCGCGATTACCTACCAACAATTACTCGTAGGACGAAATGGTTTGCTCCAGTAAAACCTCTCGAAGTAAATGATATAGTCATCATAGTCGACCCAAAACTTCCTCGCAGTTGTTGGCCAAAAGGTAGAATAATTGCTACTAAACAAGCTAAAGATGGGCAGGTAAGATCGGCAACTGTACAAACGGTAAATGGTATATATGAGAGACCCGCCGTGAAGCTAGCTATCCTCGACGTAGGCGTTAGACTTAATACGCTTTAGGGAAACCATTGGCGTATTCCCGGGGGAGTGTTGTTTCCGCCACATCGAGAATTTGCACAATTACTCCTTATCAGTACGACGCCCCTGTATCGTAAACGCAGTCACACCCTTTGCATTGTGCGAGGATTGTCAGCAGCAATCCAAAGGTCAAAGGGGAGACAAATAGGCCATCGAAGAAGCATATTAGGATTGCAAGTGAAGCAGATAAATTGATCCGTTGTTAGCTAAACTTAAAATTAATTTAATAACTAATATCCCATCTAATTGGAACACTACTATAAGTCAGGTATACTATACATTGAAATCCTAATCAAAATTAAAGTTAAATCTAAATATTTTATATAGAGGTGAATCGGTGAATTATTGTAATACTTAACCTAAAACCACGCTACCTAATTCTAGCTTATGCAAAGGTGAGAAAAAATGAACTATCAAAATTGAGTTGTCTTAAAAATAAATGAACACTTATACTAGGTAGAAAATTAGAATCCGGTCCATGCTGACAGAAACCATTTCTTCGCGAATATTGTTGAGTCAACCGGTAACAAATCCACTAAAGTAAGATGCACTTATATACTAAAATTGAACTAAAAACTAATTTATAATATATATATATTTAGGATTTTGTAACCTTTTCACGAAAGAATAAATTACAAGAGACGGAATATTGTTATCGGACAACATACGGTTTCGGAATTATGCCGTTTGGACAGTAAGATCGATTTTCACCAAACCCCCACCAATTGTAAAATTGGTATTGTAAAAAACGTAAGGACGATACTTCAATGCTGATAGGTGGGACCGAAAAAGTAAACAATCGCCAAAGGGGCGATACTACCATTTTGTCAATTTCAATAGCAAACACAAATTTTAATTTAATAATTTCAAATACTTCATGAAGTTTTGGGTTTCGATCACTGAATTATGCAATCTAGGATGTAAAAAAACACAATAGCTCCTAAATAGGATATAAAACCAAGTCTGGAAATATTCACTGTTGATTTTCTTTGAATTGTATCACTGCTAGTATCGCCCTTTTCAAGAAAAAGCGTTGATGTCTTAGTTCTCAGTCGCGTTGGAAATTTGAGTAAAGTCTAAACTTCAAATCGATTAAAAAAATCGATTTTTTTGGCTCAGTACAATATATAACCCCTTTAGGAAAATTCAATTCAATAGGAATACCACAATTTGGATATTTTATTAACAGAGCATTAACAATAATTCGTTGGTATGTCTATTTTATGGGCCATTTTTTCGCTTTCCCATTGATTTGGTTTGAGATTTCTAGCACTGATGTTGTCCTATGCTGATTTGAGCGATTCTCTGAGTCCTGCCACTATCCCATGTAGTATGTGTTATCAAAAAAAATAGCGAAACATCAAGTTCTAAATGTTCTCAAACGATATAATATCCGAAGAGAGTTATAAAAGTTATAAGAAATGTCTCATCACACTGTTAGGTGGATTAAAAGCGTTTTTTGTGTGAATTTTCTCGCAATAAATACTGTTAGCATTGGACCCTCCCCTAGTTGGATGGGTTTGAAGGTATTGCAAACATCATCAGGCATATTTCGTGCATCAGTTTTAAAGAATTTCTGCTAGACAATTCCTTCGAGATGGTTATTGCATTATGTCACGATAGTGGTGCATCGAGGATACCGAGAGGGCTATGGCACTTTTGAGTTATATGTTTTTTCATACTCTGCACCTGTCAAAAACTAACGATCAATCACCAGCTTGTGCGCACAGGCGTGGCCGACTGGCGAGTCGACGTGGATTGACTTTTGCTGCGGGCCGTGTTTGCAAACATTGTTCCACAGCTTAATGGCGGTGTTGGCGGACGCGGCTCGCAGTGCAGTGTGTGTCGATTGATCGGTCGATTTATTGTGCACAGGCCAATTAATTAAAGAAATTTAAAAATAAGAGCCGATAGGTGTTACTGTAGCAATAGTTGTAGTTTTTGTACTAGTGTACAATTGTTGTGTTAGTCGCGTGTCTATCTGTGTATGTGTGCGTCTGAATATGTATGACAGCTGGGTCAGGGAATGGACGCAGAACTTGCGTATATGATACAATAATGGGTAATCCTTCCTACGGTTCGTTGGCCACCTCTTTCCGGTATTTAAATCGTGCATTTGATTCGATACATTCGGGAAGATCGGATTGTATAAATTGGATAAATTTAGGTACGATTAGTTTACTGATGCACGTGAATCATCCATTCCCGGTGTATTATCGACCAAGTTATACGATTTCACTTTTTTTTTTGCTTTTTTTCTTTATTCGGAATGTTATTTTTTTACTATATCTTAAATTAGACTCATACTAACACTCACTAACACAATCAATAGCATATTCGCTCATATATACTCACAATCTCTCCCATTCTAATTGTACAAACGCTCGTGTTCTTCGCTATAATACAAACCTGGTCACAGACGCGAAATTTACAAACGTGGTCTCAAGCCTTAATTCATCGCGGTCACGTTCGGAAGTCTTTACCTTCGGACCTAGCAACCTAGACCCATGCCTTCAGTTGGATTAATCAAAAAATTACGCTCATATTCACTGGACAACACGTTGAAACACGGCGATATGATTGGAAGCTAGCGACCGTACGCTGAAAATTAAGCATTAAGTTACAGTCCGCGCGATTATTCAAGAATACCCGCGAATATGCGATTAGTCACAGCTTATAAAATAAAATTTGTCACGCTAGTAGACGCGACAAACACGTTAACATACATACGCTTGAGCTTTGTCTACGCACAACTACGTCCGCGATCTCGCAAACTTAATACGCACACGCGACAAAGCCGTTAAAATACAAACGCTCGAATCACAAACGGTATAACGATGACTAAGTGAACGGTTCAGCATTTATAAATTTACAAACGTGGTCCCAATAGTGAACCAAACAAACGCCCGTGTTCGCGCGATCCTGAATCGGTTACGTTTGGTAGTTCCTCCACTCGGCCCTAGCAGCCTAAGCCCATGCCTTCAGTTGGAACAATTAAAAAATGACGCTCATAGTGACTGGTGACATAACCGGGAATTCTATTGATATGGAATAACTCACTCTCTTCTAGCATCTGGACCGTACACCGGAAATTAAGTATCAGATTCGCGCGATCATCCAAGAACACACGCGAATATGCGATGATACACACAGCTATTAAATCGCATTTATACACGCGAAGTTACATACACGCTAGCACATGCGAAATACTAACGCCCACGCGATCGAGCACGTTAAAGTACAAAAACTCGAGTCCTTCGCGATGATTCACGTGATCGTGATGTCCCTACGCCCGCGTATATCTGAACCGCACAATGAATATCACATTCAGAATTATGGCTTGCTGCAATTGGCCTTAAGCAGTGTTTTAGTGGGTGACATTTCCCGTCTCCTCTTCAATTGTAGTGAGTGATTCTGACTGGGAGCCCTGCCGAGAACCTAGCTCTACAGCTCCAGTAGGACATATTTCGAAAAAATACTCTTTGCCTTGGAAGGTGTTTCGGATCGTAAAGGAAATTTACCCCTGGTTGATGTCCATTGTTTTATTCTAAAACCAACTTAACACTATGTAACTTAACCTCACGAAGGAATTTTATGAAATTTGGACGGTTCTACTTTACTGTTCCACGAAACTAGGATTGGTGTGCTCCTCATCGTGTTTTTGCAGGACTGTTTCGAACACCTGTTTAAATGAAAACAATTTTAAATTAGCGTTCAAATTACATCTTGGTGCATCTTACCAGATCCAACAAACACCTGGTTATCGTGTATCGTAACCGATTGTTTTGGGCAAATTGGTGCAATTTTAAAACTAAGACACTGATGCTACTTGCCAGTGCCGGGCCCGAATCGATTGTATTGTTATTCAGGTTGATGGTAACCTGGCTATTCGCGTGCAGCTTTTCTGCACCGACCTGTTTCCGCTCCGGTTGTACCTTGCATACAAACTGCAGCGTGTTTTTATTCTGAATCAGTTCCTGGCTGATGTTGAACTCGCGTTTGATGGACTACAAAGAAATGATAAGCTAGAGCTGAATATAGCTGGAATCTTGCCAACCTACCCTAATAAGATCCACCTCCCGATTCTCCTCCAGGTAAAGGGTGATCAGGTAATTGTTGCCGTACAGCTCGGTCAAGCTTTCCGGCGTATCCACCGTCAGCAGGTGGCCATCCTTCAGGATCGCTATCCGCTGGCAGATGTGATCGATCTCAGAAATGCTGTGCGATGTGAGCAGGATCGAGCGATTCTGGCTGTTTAGCCGCTCTATTGTGTGGTACACAATAGATCGAGTTACCGGATCCATATCGCTGGTAGGTTCATCCATCAGGATGATATCGGTGTTGCCAAAGCAGGCAACAGCTACGCACAGTTTGCGACGATTGCCGCCGCTCAAGTTTTTCACTAGAATACGTTTGTAAGGTTCGAGGTGATATTCCCGTAGAGTTTCGATCACCAACTGAAATAGGAGTTTTGGTCAGTCTTCAGCGTTGTTTTGAAGTATAGAAATACCTACCTTATCGACGTTCTCGACATTCCGCAGCTTGCCATAGAATTCTATGACTTCTTCGACGGTGAGCAAAGGGTCCAGAAAATCATTCTGCGGGCAGTAGGACAGGCCATTCTGATAGAAAAGCGAACTTTATGAGATTTGATATTCCTTAACCAAAAACTACGACTTACGAAAGTAAAGAAACTGAAACTGCCGCTGCTTTGCAGCTTTTCCCTAGTCAGAATTGAGAATATCGTAGATTTACCAGCTCCATTCGTTCCCAGCAACCCGAAGCATTCCCCGTAGTGTATCTGAAAGGAAACATCATTGACCACTGTATCACCCTGTCGGTAACGTTTGGTCAGCCGATCCACCGACAGGATCTGATCTGCTGTGAAAGATTTCTTCTTCCCATTGCCATTCATAACAATTTCCTCCGAATCTACGGTTTGAAGCTCGTAAACCGGCATTTGTGAAGCTTCAACTGCGAGGAAGAATCTCTGAAGAACTTTCCTTTCGACAGCCGAGTTGATGGCCATAAACAAAACTCCCATCGCTGCCAAAACAATCAAATGTGGTTGAAGTAAATCCAGCGGAGATTTGTACGTGTTGATGTAATATCGCTTGAAGATCTCGGCCTGGATATAGTTCTTCGAGAGTTCAATCAACCCGTCCGCGAGAGCGTGCTGTGGAAGGATCAGGAACACACGGTTCAGAACGTTTCGGATGTGCTCTGTCATCTCCGATTCGCCGAGAATGTCGAACAGGATGATTATAGTCAGTGTTCCCAAAGCGGTGATAACGTTCAAACAGAAAAGGGACATGTTGGCAAAACTGGCGTCGTTGAATAACTTCTCGAACAGATGTATGGCTGGAATGGAGGCAAAGCCGTAGAACACTAGTAGCAGACAAATTCCGCCCAATTGGTCTTTATCTACGAAAACAGGGATGCCAAAGGCTAGAAAGACGACAACGGCTAGGGCCACAGCGATCAGGAATATCTACGATAGAGAAGAAATAGTTTGATTAGATGAATCAAACGCAGTTGGCGATTTGTTCTCGTTACCATGGCATCCCAAAGGTAGGCGACTCCCCAGTAATGACGAAGCTTCACTCCAGCTAGCCTTTGCTGCATCTTCTCTCCACGAGTTCGTTCATTTACTATATAAACGGAGGCTCCAGCTAGCACTAAACTGAACGATAGCAGAATAATCAAGGATATTCCAGCGTCGGCAACTTGTTGAAGTCTGCGTAGAGAGAAAAGAGTGGATTTAGAAATACCAAAAAAGCTTGGATCATTAAACTTACATAGACGATACCGTCAACTCATCTTCCTCTATCTTCAATGGATGGTTGATTGTGTGAATGTTGTAGGTATCGTTCTCCAACTCTGATTTTAGAATCGCCGAATCTAGCATGTTCAACCAAATCGGCATTGAATGGTATCCCTTGTTGTTATACCAAACAAAGTGCTTATCCTTGCGGTTTGTCAAGCCACCGTAGCGTCGTTCTTCGAACTCTGCGTTTGTTCGTAAAATCCACCGGAAGGCTTGTTCTGAGCTATTGAATAGATAACAGTCTGCCTCATTGCAGTGTGCTAAGATATTGCTGTCGACGTCTAGCTCGAAGGCGGTACCGTTACCGGTCTTGGTGTAGAATTCCGCAGCTCCTTCGTACAATCGGTCGGTCAGGTCTAGAGCTTTATCGTACTCACCCGGTGGTCGGATGGTCATAAAGAGCATGGCGATGATTTCGAACAGTGTCGGAAGAACCAGCATGCATATCAGAAGTCGATAGCTGCGACAGAAATGTAGGTATCGCTTGCGCAAAAGGAACCGGAGTATCTGGAAGGTGCTTTGTCGGTGTTCGATTGGTTTCGATTCCTGAGTTCCGTTGGCAGGTACAATTTCGGGCTCTGCCTTTTCGACTGGAGGAGGTTCACGAGCGTGCACAGCGTTGAATATATTCAGGAGATTTTCATTCTTAAGATCATAGCTCAGGATGAGGGTCTTTTCTTGGGACAGGTTCAGCTGGTCGAACAGGGGTTGTAAGCTGTGGAAGGAAGCGAATGATTTGATGATTATGGGGCGATCAAATCGACCGTTATGAGTCCGACAGGGTACCCGGGTACTAATAATTGTTCATGGAAGTTCCCAGTGGTGCGGATTCAATTGGCAGCAAGTTTGTGCAACGTCAGTATCGTCCGAAAGAAAAACCGGGGAAGTACTTGCATGTTTGTGGTGGGTTTGTATGAATCCACCGGTGGGACAGAAATGAAATAAGAATACTAGTTTTCTTTAATTCCTTCAAAAGACTGGGATTGATTACTTGAGTCTGTGGTCAGTTTCCTTATCTTTACTTCTCTTAGCGATGAGTACAGATGTCGGTTGCTAAGCATTGCTGTTAACGGATCATGTTACAGACCTAGTAGAGGTTGACACGAAAGAGTCGGATGAAGAACGTTCAGTGCGAATTAAAGTAATGGCCGAAGCTAGAGATGTCGAGAATGCACCTATAATAATGGTAATGAAGGATCAGTATTGTTACTTGAAGAGTGAAGTTATGCGTTGGAAGTTGGATATTTTCGGGGATACAACAGCCATTCGTTATTCGACCTCGCAGGCCACACCTTTCGCGACACGTTCAGAAGTCTGATCCAAAACAATTAGATGACCATGAACAGATTTACTTATTTGAAGTCGTTGCTTAGGGGCGAAGCTGTGCTGGATATTTGTTCGGTGGAGATGTCATCCGTGAATTATGATGTGGCCTGGAGTATACTGGAGAAACGTTACGAAAATACGAAGCTTATTACCGAGGCTCACTTGGAATCGTTTTTTCAGCAGAGGCGATGAATACCTTACCCTGTTACCTTGTTGGCTACAGTGTCATCTCGCCAATGCCGGGCGTATCATAGAGTTCCATCTTTGTCGGTTTTGGGTGGCGTCCTTCCATTTCGCAGCATGTTCAGGGATCTCCTGCCCTCTTTCACTGCCAACGTATACGTGGCCTTCCGCGAAGTCGGCATCCTCTTCCTGGCTCCCTGCTGAATACTGTTTTTGCAATTCTTTCTTCCGACATTCGTACCACACTCTATTTTCGCATATCCCGCCGAGTATTGTCCGCAGCACTTTACGCTCGAGGACTCCTATCTGCCTCCCTCAACGTCCACGCTTCGCCATAAAGATAAATAAAGAGCGACAGGGAGGATCAGTGTCTTGTATAAGGCGAATTTTGTTGATGTTTGCAGGTTGCGGGTCCTAAGCTGGTTACGTAGACCGTAAAATGCCCTGTTGGCAGCTAAAATACGCCTTTTTATCTCACGGGAATCATCATTGTCGCAAGTCACAAGTGTACCAAGATAAACGAATTCTTCGACCACTTCAAACACGTTAGCATCATGTACTACCTCGGAACCAATACCACTAGATCTGCCTCTCTCTATACCTGCGACCATGTACTTTAACTTGGCTGTGGTGATGACTAAGTCTATCCTCGCTGTCTCCCTCTTAAAAGGCACGATGGCCTCTTCCACTGTTCTAAAACCGATTCCAAGCATATGCGACCTAGTGATGATAGTTCCGTTCCATTGCATGCCAGCTCTCCTGAATAGCTCCTTCAAGACCAATATTGAGTAGCAAATTTGAAAGTGCGTCGCCTTGCTTCAATCCATCTAATGTCACAAATGAGTTTAAGATCTCATCTGTAATCCGAATACTTGATTTTGAACCATCCAATGTCGCACGAAACAGTTTTGCCGAAAAACCGGTTTCTGACATAATCTGCCACAGGTCATTTCTTTTCACTGAGTCGTATGCCGCCTTAAAATCACTGAACAGATGGCGGGTCTGCAAGTTGTACTCCCGGAATTCGTCTAGGATCATCCGCAGACTGAACATCTGATCCTTCGTTGATCGGCCCTCACGAAAACCAGCCTGGTATTCGCCGACGAAGGATTCCTCAAGCTAAACAGGATATGCGACAGTATTTTGTACGCCGAGTTCAGGAGAGATATCCCCCTGTAATTGGCACAACGTAACTCAGTGGACTCTTGTTGAGAATATAATTCTTGAAGACCCGCAGTTTTTTTGAACCAGCGTATGATTCGTTTGTCGAAGAGAGCCTTCATCGTTCAGCAGATCGGTGATTCGAATGACATAGCTTTCCGTCGATTTGCTGGGTTAGAAAGGCGGTTCCATTCGAATCCCGAGTTGAGGTTACGTTACACTGAGTTTATTCGTGAGTTTCAACAACTAGGTCACATGAAGGAGGTTATGAGTCAAACTGATGAGCATCTCGTATTGTACCTTCCACACTATGCAGTTTTGAAACCGGACAGCACAACGACCAAACTCCGAGTCGTGTTTGATGCATCTTGCAAGTCGTTATCTGGTGTTTCGTTGAATGACGCATTAAAGGGCCGGTCCTTTAATTCAAAAAGATCTATCGATCATAATCCGTCTCCGTCTTCATCCAGTCGCTATCGTTGTCGATATCGTAAAAATGTATGGGATGATACGGGTGCAGCCACTCGATCAACACCTCCAACGTATAGTATGGAGGGATTCAGTCAACGAACCAGTGCTTGAGTTAACGACGGTTACATATGGTACAGCATCCGACGAAATGTTTGCAGCGGTTGGTCGAAGATGGGTTGCAATCGTTTCCCCGCGCTGCTCGTGCACTGAAGAAAGATTTCTATGTCTACGATATACTAACTGGAGCAGATAACATAGAAGACGGTAGACAGTTAACGAAGGTGATGATCGAGTTAACGAAGTTTTACATTGCGGAAGTGGGATTCGAATTGCCCCGCACTTCTGGCTGATTTATCCCCCTCTATTGGATGATCGTGTGACACTTGAGTTGAATTTTTCGAGTTCCTAAGTCAAAACGCTAGGTTTGTTGTGGTAACCTAAATTCGAGAAATTCTGATTTCATTCGCCGATCTGGAGCAATATCACTGTGTTCACTAAACGAACGGTTTTTGCCGAAGCAGCTCGTTTGTTTGAACCACTTGGTCTAGTTGGACCAGTTGTTGTCATAGCAAAAATCTTTCTCGAAACGTTGTGGAAACAGCAATGTGTTTGGGATGACCCACTGCCGGGTGAAATGCCGCAAGCTGAACAAGCCTTTGATCCGAGAGAATACGCTGAACAAGAATTGTTCAAGCCAATATCCAGCAACATTGTGTGTTGGGTCAGTCCTTCTGGCAGACGCATAGGAGGAACCTCATTGCCTTGTCTTCGCTTTCGGTTTCTCGGTGGGTGACGTTTCGAGCAGATTTGATGTGGGTCGAGCTCCAAGGCTTCTGCGACGCTTCAGAGACCTACGGTGCCTGCCTATATTTACGCTATAAAGGAGGGGGGGGGCTAAGATATCTGTTCGATTGTTAGCAGCCAAGTCCAGAGTCGCGCCACTAGAGGATTTGAAGCGAAAGAAAAAGATGCAAACTAGACCATACTTCTGGATCGATTCGACGATTGGGTTGTACTGGTTTCCGTTACTACCATCCAGATGGCAATGGTTCATTGCAAATCGGATGTCGGAGATTCAGCATAATACTAATGTTAGTTCGTGGAATCTCGTGTCAGGTGTGGAGAACCCTGCTAACATTATCTCGCGCGGGATGACTCCGGCACAACTGCGGTATCAAAGAGTGTGAGGATCCGTTATGGGTGCTCCAAGATCGCAGTAGTTGGAAGGTAGATACGCCCGTCGAAGACATAGACCATTCATTGTTGGAGTAAAGGTTGACTGTACTGCCGGCGACGACAGATCCTCCGAGTAATATCTTTACACTGCGATCCTCGCTTTTCGCTTCGCACCAATATCGATATCTCACAAGCCTCCATTCGTTCGACCTCAGTCAACATCACCCCCTCACTCATTGTAATACATTATTATCTGAAGCATTACCACGCGGACTCGCAGCTCCTGCATGCGAGCGTTCGTGAAAAGTATTGACCTACTCGAATCAAACGTTTGGTTAACACAGTTATCTGCCAATGCGTATCGCGTTTTCTAGCTGATGGCCGATTTGCCATCTGAAGGAGTTACTCTTGCACCTTCGTTTCTGAAAGTAGGCGTCAACTATTGCAGGCCGTTTCAGGAAATTTACCCCATCCGAAGGACTACTTCCAGAAAAAACTGTCGCGATTTTCGCTGTTCTCCTAGAGCACGTTGAAGACCTAACGAGTGCAGCGTTCCTCGCTTCCTTTAAGCGATTCGCCGTGGAAGAAATGGTCTACGCAATATCTGTTCGATCTTCACAACCGAACAAAATGGACTCGCCAACGGGACAATATCTTTGTAGGCATCATGGTTCCAATAAAGAAGAACAACCTACAACCACTGAAATGGCGACTGCGCCGAGTTTCCAACATCGTTCGGGGTTCCAACGGCAACCTTGGTACCAAGCATCGTCAACGATTAATTGCAAGCCCCCACTGGGCTGCATTAGACAGCTACGATACTTTGTAGCCGTGAATACCAGGGGGCGAACTACAAGTTCTGTTCAACCCAAGTCAAGTCTATCAATGATTGCTACTGTTTTGCTTTGCTCCATTAGGGTTGTGAACACCAATCCACATCCACTATCCTGGATAGTGTCAACCTAAGAAGTCTCGCGAACTAGTTTCATCATCTAACTGCAACAAAATCAATTACAAAGCCCCCATGGTGGCAATTGTCGGCAGCGTGCGCTGCATCCTAGAGAGTATTCTACGGGGGCTGACCCTTAAGTTACGCTATTCCGCCATGTTTGTTTTCTAGATTCCAACTAATTTATATTCTGCAACAGATTTTATGTGTCATCCAGCGTAAGCTAGTCAATCGTTCGTGGGCTTTATTATTGCTTCGTAGAATCGTCATCCTTCGCCATTTTTCAGCTATTCAACGGCCTCTGAATGGAAGCTACTTCCATTATCTAGCCAGCGAGCCAACGTTAGGTTACGTGTACTCTGTTCACGCTCAAGTTCCGGTCTATTCTTCCACAGGTCCTACCAGTCAACAACAGTGCATGAATTCATCGAAGACTTGTTTGTTTCTGTTGAGTAAACTCAAGGCCACTGTCTAGCCTGCGTTTCAATAGTAGCGGTTCTCGCGGAAGACAAGGCCTCCGTTCCAATGACTATCACCATAGTCAGACGCCGGATCATAGCGGTTCTAACATCACACTACAGCAATCCATCATCGACGTAACGTTCTGCAGCGCGTCGCTGATGGATAACATGAATTGGCGAGTTTGTCAGTAGTACACACATAGCGACCACCAGGCGATCCACTACACCATTGGTCGTCGGAATTACATTGTAACGGGGAGAGTGAGGACTGGCGAGCAGAAGTGGAAAATAAAGGACTTTGACAACGACCTTTTTGTGGAAACACTTCGTACCAGGGGGTGGGCGTAGCGTAGTTGGTAAATCGATTGCCTTGTACGCAGCGCACCTGGGTTGGAGTCCCGACCCCGCACATAGGGTTGGAAATTTTTCATAAGAGATTTTTCTAACCCGAAGAGGCGAATGACCTTAAGGTTAAAACCTCTATAATCAAAATAAAAAAAACTTCGTACCAGCTGCCTCTCTCCAATTTCGAATGCTGATGAGCTATCAAAAACATTAGCGAGAGCGTGTGACGTAACAATGCCGAGGAAAATTAAGCTAAAGGGCTGAAAGCGAAGAAAGCTCCCGGTTCCCTAATGTGGCACTGAAGAATGATCCTGGTGTTTCCGGACATGTTCAGTATAGTTCCACCGAAATGCTTGGATGAATAAAAGTAGCATTCATGGCAGATGGAAGACCTAGAAGCTGGTGTTACTGCCAAAACCAGGGAAGCCACCAGGAGATCCAGCGTCGTATCGGTCTGTAGGCCTGCTAGACACTCTTGGTAAACTTCTGAAAAGGGTTATCTTCAACAGGCTGCTAAACTACGTTGAAAGTGAGAACGGACTATCGCAAAGGCAGTTCGGATTCCGGAAAGGGATCTCGGTGGACGCCATCCGCACAGTCATCGCGAGCGCGGAGGAACCATCACAGCAAAAGAGAAGGGGTAATCGCTCCTGCGCCGTGGTTACGATCGACGAGAAGAACGTGCAAGGTTCTGAGAAGTTATTTTCAGAACCAAGTGCTGGTCTACGAGACGAGCAAAAGGGCACAGGTTGATTAGGGTAACGGCGAGAGTACCACAGGGCACCTTATTCGGCACAACGCTCTGGAATATAATGTACAACGGTGTATTAACACTGCAACGGCCTAGAGGAGTCGAAACCTTCGGATTTGAAGATGACGTTGTCCAAAAGATAACTGGCGAGACCCCCGAGGCAGTGGAGATGTTGATGGCAGAGACAATAGGTATTGTGGAAACCTGGATGGCTGATGTCAAGTTGCAGTTGGCTCACCACAAGACGGGGGTAGTGTTGGTCAGCAACCGTAAAAAAATCCAGCGTGTCGTGATCAACGGCGGCGGACACTCAATCTCATCCATGCGTATGCTGAGATATCTGGGTGTTATAGTCGATGATCGGTTACATTACAACAGCCATGTTGACTATGTATGTGAGAAGGCTGCGAGGATAATATTGGGGAAGCAAGATGCAGGACAAGACGACTCCTAGCGGATGTCTCATTCTCAATACTGAGGTATTGTGTACCGGCCTGGGCTGCTGCACTGAACTCAACACGGAACCGGACAAAGTTGAAAAGCACGTTTCGCTTAATGGCTGTTTGTGTCGCAAGCGCATACAGAACTATATGGTCGGAGGTCGTTGCGTCATTGCCGAAATGATTCCCACTAACTGCATCACTCTGGCTGAGGACGTGGATTGCTACCAGCGGTGGAATACACGAAACGCAAAGAGACTGGTCAGAGCGGACTCGTTGGCTAAGTGGCAGCAAGCGTGGGACAACGCGGAGAAAGGAAGGTGGACTCACCGATCCATCCCAAATGTGTCGGTGTGTAGGAAGCATGGCGAGGTGTACTTTCATTTGATGCAGTTTTTGTCCAGGCACGGATGTTTCCGGAAGTACCTGCATCAATTTGGACATGCTTCGTCACCCCTTTGCCCGGAGTGCCTAAACGTGTAGAGACACAGGAACACGTAGTCTTGGAATGCCCTAGGTTCGAAGGGGTTTTTCTAGTGTACCGGATAGATCATGTGTAGGCTAGATCCACCTCCGTGGATTGGAGCGAGTAGATCGCGTCGAATAGCGAGCAGTGGCCATTGGGGCGCCAGTGAACCGGAAGTTATGCTCCATCTGGAGCTTCTGGACAGACCTCAGCACCTACTGGCTGGTCCGTTGAGTAGGCTACGTCCACCGACGGGAACTAGATCGAGTAGATCGGGACGACGCGGGGAGCTAAATGGTTTACGGAAACGAATCGGGAGAAATCTACCGTCGGGGAATTCACAGTAGGACAGATTCACCGCTGTGGACTATCCGACTATATCGTGACAAAATGGGAGCTAATTGGCTCACAAAACAAACACCGGTACCGAGAGAAATTCCGCTGCCGGGGAACTCTCAGTCGGAGTAGGGTAGTTCACCGCCGGATAATATTTGAGTCGATGGAGCGGGTATCGGTGTCGGGAGAAATTACTCCGTCGGTGAGTAGGGTAATGTCACCGGAGGGGACTATCCGAGTAGATCGTGGTAAGGCCGGAAGCTGAATGACTCACGGAAACAGAAGCTAAATGGCTCATGGATTCAGCATCTAAGCGGCTCACGGGGACGAGAGATAAATGGTGACGTAATAGATGGAGACAAGAAGCACGAGAAGAGTCGAGAGTTAAACCAAAGTTCAAAGGTCGAGCCATTTCATGAATTAAGTGAGGCTCCGAGATATAGCAAAAGAAAGAGGTGCGACGAGAGAACAACGCCCCCCCCCACCACGAATTAATACCTTGTTGTGGTTCCGTGGGAAGAAGGGCGATAAAAGAGAAAGAAGTGTTTCTAGTGGTTAGGCACGAATGTGAATCGAAGTGCCGGGATTTTGAAGCCTTTTAAGACTTACAATAAAAAAACTACATTAAGCCACAAGTCTTAAGTGGTGAGCAGGGTTCTAGCAACAAAGTAACCCGGGTTGGTACTTTCCTGGTTTTCGAAATCTGAGCATGTCACCCCAAAACTCATCCAGTTTGCGCAGGTACTTTGCTGGAAGCCCCGAGCAGAGTTAACAAAGGTTCACGACAGCCGAAGCAGTTGATCCAGTAGCAGCAGTAGCAGTAGAAGTGGTAGAGCCAGCGGAGTCGTTCGGGTCTTGTTTTATCGACGCCGGCTGCATAGCAGTTGGCAAAGTCGAATTTAAGTCTCCCGTACATGACGTCGATGGTCCACCATAACAGCACCAAACAGCATACATCAGAGAGGGGAAGGAGTCTGTGTGACTAGAAAGGCTTTCGATTGAAATTTAGGTGATTTCAAGGAGGCCGGTATGTTCGGAAACCAATAATTTTACCCCACAGCAACACTGTCGATCTCCCTCAGCCTATTGATATAAATCTAACCGTCGCTTGCGAACAGCTCTCTGATCTGTCGCTCCATTTGATCTGCTCTCAGCAACTGGATTTCATCAGCTGGGGCAGCTGTGCCCAGGCAGCAACTCAACTGTGCCCGTGAACGAAGACAGTTTGATTTTTATATCCGTGTTTTTATCCGAAACTCGCTTAACACCGGATGTTTTTGTTGGACACACAACGGTTAATACAACTATGGAAAAAATTCGAACTTACTCTACATCGGACGGACTAGCTTCTTTGTAGTTGAGTCTGTACTGCAATTTATTTCCGGGAAGTTTCGTTACTTCGTACCGCAGCTTAGCTTGCTTGTTGATGATTTCGTTGAGTTCGGCGATAAGCCCGGCACGCTCGCTCTCTGTTAGCGCTTTTAGCGTTATATCCACGTACAACGTATTCGTAAATTGATTCTTTAGTTCCTCGTGGCTTTGTTCCAGAATAGCCTTTCCCTGTAATCAATCATAGCGCATGGTTGGTAAAAAAAACCTCTTCGTATCAATTAGCATCTTACATCATCCAGAACGACAACTTTATCGCTCAAACATTCCGCTTCGTCAAGGTGATGCGTTGCCAGAATGACCGCACGATCTTTGCGCAGCGTCTGAATCAGCTCCCAAATGTTCTTTCTGGCCTTGGTATCGACACTACTGCACGGTTCGTCGAGTATAACCAAGTTCGGCGATCCGAGGAATGCGATCGCAATGCACAGCCTTCGTTTGAAGCCTCCGGACAGTTCGGACGCGTGGTAGTTTTTGTACTTACCCATCTTGAGGTTATCTAGAGTTCGCTGAACTTCGGTTTCAAACCCTTTGGTTAGTTTGATGCGTGCGTACAGCTGCAGATGCTCTTTGGTGGTGAGGTTAGGAATGAGGATATTGTTTTGCGAACATAATCCGATTTTTTCCGCATTGTTCCGTAGACCGGATATGAGATCGTAGTCCAGTGGAAGATGAACGTCGCCAACTGCTGGCAGAATCTGACCGGTTAGAAGTTTTCTGCGTAAAAGAAAAAGAATTAGAAACTTGAACTCTTTAGAGGGACAGATAATATTTACATAATTGTACTCTTTCCAGCGCCGTTGCGACCGAGGAGACATGTAACCTCGCTCCTTTTGAAGGTTACCGAAACGTTATCCAAAGCCTTTTTATCGTTTTCGTAAATCACGTCAACGTTTCGTAATTCCGCTCCAACGTTTTTATCCAGTTTTGCTCTGACAACCTGGTTGAAGGTTGTATCCTCTGGAATGCAGATCAAAATTAGTGAACGACTATAGAATTGCGGCTAACATCCTCCTACCATGAGTCATCTTTTCATAAAACAGTCCAATGAGGAAATAAACTACAGTATCCAATACCATCATCACTATTCCAAACATGAGATCATTCTCCTCCATTGAACCACTGAATGCGGAGACAAAATCGGCACCACGATACTGCAGTTCCATTCGCATTATGTACCTCCAAGCGTAACAGAAGCCCGTCGAAAATGATAAACTCTATGATGAACAGAAATTAGTACGGTAATCTACGAATGTGTAACTTGGCAGCAACCATCAACTTACCGCCACAAATTGCCACCCAGAATTAAGAACAGCCCCTAGTGAGATTATTATGATGTACGGTAGGAATGTCGCGAGGAACAAAATTACTGTCGAAACGGATCCGATACTAGCGGAAGCAAAAAACATTGAACACATGTAGCAGAAAGCCATTAGACAAAGGCCGAATACTAGCAGGTACACGAACAAGAATATTTTACTGGAATGTACTAGAATTCCACCGCCATAAAGAATGATCAGGCATAGTACGAATACAATGCATAGTTCTATTAATGTAGTTATCGCCCATGACATAGAGTCGGAGTTGGACTTGAGACCCATTGATCGCATAATCTGGAAAAAAGGTTCGTTAACTCCATGTACTAGTCACATACGTATCGTTAACTGTATTACCATAATATTACCACTTTCCTTCATCCAGATCTTCTGCCGTACTGACGATGACACGTGCACGATTAGGGCAATGAAGAAGCACATCTGAATCGATTGAGCCAGGTACAGACCTTTCTTGAAGCTACAAAAAACCTAAATTACAATCTATTTCCTTAAAAAAAACTCGAAAACCACCTACTTGTCCTTCACGTATTTCGGATATGGGAATTCTTTAGTGTAGAACTTTTCTTTAGAAACGTTATAGACGATTTCCTGGTTCGTCTTTCCAGACCCACCACCCAGCAAGAGACTCATAAAGTTGAACTGTGGTGCCCGCTTACGGCGACTAGGAGTCGCTTCCGTAGTAGACGACGAATCGTTTGAATTAAACGCTTCCTCACCAGCTACCTCATCGTCTACCTCATCCTCCTCTTCGTCGTCGTCGTCGTTAAAATCTAAAAAGTCATCGAGGGCCGATTTGTTGCTGAATTTGTTCAGATCCGACTGAGAAATGGTTACTTTTTTGCTCAGGTTAGCGAACAGCGAGTCCAGTTCCTCCGTAGTACTGTTCGATGCAGCTGTTGTGCTTTCTTCGACGTCGTCGTCGTCATCATCAGCTTCCTCATCGACTGCTTCACCACCACCAAGTGCAAGACCTAAATCAGCAGCCAAACCCGCAACCATGCTTGTTTCGGCTTCGACCTTCTCTGTCTTTAGTGCTTTGATTATTCCCATATCTACTGCATGCTGAATTTGGATAAACCCACGATGGTACCTCATATCTAGCTCGAAACTAGCCTCCGGTCCGGGAAACCAGAATCGGTTTCGGTTCTCCTCCGTCACCGGAGTATCGTCCGTTCGCATCCGAATCTTGTACAATATGTCATTGTGATTCGTTCCATTTTCAAAAACCAATCCAGCAAAAAATAACTTCTTCTGATTCAATTTGAATGCTTCCTCCTCTAGGTCAGCTTCCGTTGCAACCGGTACGAAGCGATCAGTGGAGAAGCATTCGAAAATGCTTGCTATCGTGTTCAGTATAGTAGCAACCGTTTCTTCATTCATGATTCCATTCAACAGAGACTCTATCAGCTCAATGTTGACGTTTCCGCCGGTGATCAACTGCACAATCGGAGACTTTGCTAGCTCGATCAGATTCTGGAAGCTCGCTCGGAACGATTCGTCCGTGTGCAGCAGGCCAACTGTAGTGTTCAGCCCTTTGAAGAAGTCCCGCAGACGACCCATGTCAACGAAGGTTTGATTAGCCTAAATTTCAGAAAATAATATAAACGAACTTGTGAATAACATAATAAAACTTACGAATTTAACGATTTCATCATTTCTCTTGCTGGACGGTCCGTACAGAATCTTGCCCTGCAGAATCGGCTTCAACGTTTTCCAGGTTATCTTCCCGTTGTTACTGTTGGTAACATCAAGGTACAGCTGTTTACAGTATGGCGTCGGCATTGCCGCCAGCTCGTCCGGATCTGCCCCGTTGAAGTCCTGCGAGTACAGTACGTTGTTGATGAACCGAATGTTATCACTTCGGGGAAATGCTTTGCCGCACAATATTTTGCCGGAGTTGGAAAACATCTGATTGTCGGCGAACAGTTTTTCGATGTTGAAGCTCTCTCCGACGATCGCTTGGATCTCGGGGAACATGTTGACTAGCTTATCGGCATTCCCTGGAAGCAGAAGCCAACATAAGTTCACAAGTTCTGAAAATTATTTGTAAACCAACTTACTTTCAATCTCCTTGAAACGCGGATTGGTAACGATAGCGGTGACCGTTCCTATTAGATTCCTTTCCCGAGCTAAGTTCACCACCGGATCGTAGATTTGCGGGGTATCCAGGAAAATCTGAATAATGTCCAGTAGGGGTGTTACGGGGGCCCGCTCGAAGAGGCTGACTTCCTCGAACTTCTGCGGACTACTGCACTCGTTTTCGATGGTACAGACGTACGACTGGAAGAACGGGAGGATTCCATTACTCTGCAGCTGCCGGGTCGGGAACTGACAGTCGCCGATCTCTTCCGCTTGGAACCGGTTCCGCAGAATGTACAACGACAGGAAAACCAAACAGGGCCACGCGTACTGGACGATGGTCATCCACTGGAATGAGACAGCATGTAGGTTTGGGCATTATAGCTCTGGTGCTTCTATAGGACTTAGAAATGGTCGATGGTTATTTATTCTGATAAGACCAGGATGGAACCCGAAAATTTCAAATATGGTGAAACCGAATTTGAACTGGGAAATTTTGAATGTGAAGACCTTAACCTGGATGCATATTGAATTACTGTTTACCTAATTATGGTTATTAAAACTCACCTGTGAGCTTGAGCTTTAATAACCATAATTAGGTGACCACCCCTTGCTGCTACTCCGTTATTGATCTGGACTAGCTCAAGTTGCACAAGGAAGCAGTAGATAATTATGCTTGTGAATAGCGAAACATCTTTCAATGTGCGACTCCTGGTAATCTTAAAGTGTTTATTGATCAATACCGGAGCCGGCCAGGCCCGAACGTAGATCGCGGAAGGAAAGGGAAGAGGAATGTTAGTCCTATACTTGCCGTATATACTATAGCGCACTCCACAAGTACCACGGGAGGAGGATATTTGTTAGTAAGTTTAGGGGTGGGTTTCTTCATGTTCTAGTTATTTTCCGTCAGCCTATTTCTGCTACGAAACCAAAAACCGAGACCAGAGAGGTGGCTGCCACTATCTGGACTAGATTTCGACCCATCAACTCATGGACCGAATACCAACGGCTTCTACTTGGCTTAAGGGGTTCCTTTTTGTGCGAAAAATGTCAAGAAAGTTTGAATTTACGTAAAGGTGTAAAGTAATGGTTTTAGTGCATTAAACTTAGAGTATTTTGGTAGTACATTTTTCAGTTAAATAAACAAGCATAAATTTATAAAAATATTTTGATAATAGGTAGAGTTATGACTTTTTGCCCGAAACCCTTTTTTTATTTAAGAGGTTTGCGATGATCACAATTAAAGACCAATAGATCAACTAAAATTCCAAAGCTCAAAAAATTCTATTAGTATATGAGTATTAGACTGGTTCAATTTTTGACTTTTAGCTCCACCAGGCTTTACTGATTCCTGAAAATTGTGCAAATTTTGGTACCGATCGGTTGTGTCTACGTACCCTCCAAAAATTCCAAAGTTTATATGGAAATTAGTATGGAAAATCGGTTAAAATTAAAAATAAATTCTTGAAAAATCACCTTATCAATAAATTCATGAGAAAATTATATATTTCTAAAGGTATTCTTCTACTGAACACATTCGTGGAACATTGTAAGTTTGTGAAAATTCGTTGAGAAAAGTTATTAACTAAAGAAGCAGCATGGCTTCAAAACAAGTAGATTTTATTATTAATCATAGCAACCCTGTTTCAATAACTGCATCTGCCACACGGGAGCGGTGGGTGGTAAGCCTAGTTTACACTTGTATAACGATGAAGCTATTTAAACAGGGTTGCTATGATTAATAATAAAATCCACTTGTTTTGAAGCCATGCTGCTTCTTTAGTTAATAACTTTTCTCAGCGAATTTTCACAAACTTACAATGTTTCACGAATGTGTTCAGTAGAAGAATACCTTTAGAAATATATAGTTTTCTCATGAATTGATTGATGAGATGATTTTTTAAGAATTTATTTTTAATTTTAACCGATTTTCCATACTAATTTCCATATAAACTTTGGAATTTTTGGAGGGCCCGTAGACACAGCCGATCGGTACCAAAATTTGCACAATTACTAAGGGCCATAAAAGGAATCAGTAAAGCCTGGTGGAGCTAAAAGTCAAAAATTGAACCAGTCTAATGAGTATTCTTCGTACCTTAACGATTAGTTGAATAAATAATATTTTTTCCTGAATTCGGAAACGTTTTCCCTAAAAATCGCTGTTTCAAGCTCTAAAAATTGTATTTAATAATTCTTATCTACAAAACAAAAATTTATGCATAAAAAAGGAATCGTTAAGGTACGAGAAAAATTAATAACGATGAATTGAAAAAAAAATTAAGAAAATCGATCTATTTCTCGGATCTCTATAAAAATTGAGAAAATATTCTCAATTCGATTTTTTGAAAAATAAGAAGGTATGTAACCCATTAAATCGTCTTTCAATTCGAGACCCGAAGAATTCGCTTTGGTACCTTTGAAAAGACACATCGACGTTTTGGTGACTGTGCTCCTTCTTGCGTTTACTTGCTAGTGGCATTATATTGTCTTACTGAAATTATATTCAATAAAAAAGGAAATGGCGAAACATTTATAACTATCGTGGAATAACTTCATTGAGCGCTCTCTCGAGTTGGTGATTATAGAATCCGGGTCACGGTCAGTACCGGTCCTAATTTGTCTACTTTTTCATCTTGATTGGATCGGAAGCTAAAATCGCTCTGCTTGTTGAAAGTGCATTGAATCAGACGAACGTTTCTACCTACAGTCGGTATTCCATGCACCGTGCCGGTGCTATAAGCAAGCAAAGTAATCAAAAAATAACAGTTATCCCAAGTCAGTGTGAACAATAAAGCACCGTTACTTTCATC
Organism: Topomyia yanbarensis; assembly: GCF_030247195.1. Classification (NCBI taxonomy): domain Eukaryota; kingdom Metazoa; phylum Arthropoda; class Insecta; order Diptera; family Culicidae; genus Topomyia; species Topomyia yanbarensis. Next base: position 74,909,595 of record NC_080672.1, read on the forward strand.
GGTGCGTTATCGATGGTGTATTTCAAAACGTTTGAAACTCAGCAGCGAAATTTGAACAATCTTCGGTACAGTACAATGGCCGTCTGTTTTAAACACTGCCCGATCCGCCCTAGTGTTTGCGAAGTGCAACAATTAGACTTACGGAAGTCGTCTTCATGCGATTTCATCACACTCGTAGTGTTGTACTAATTTGTGGAAAGTTTTGCCATGGAAAACAACGTGCAACACGTCGTTGTGCATGACAATGTTAGAATCAAGGTACCCGTTTATATTGACAATGATAAGATTGATGTGCGTCTGTACGATTTATACTACCAATTAATTCATTACAACTATTATGTCGGAATACGTAACGGTGGAATCCATAAAGTTTAAAAGTTTGGGAATTTTTTAGGTATTTCCTATGGTGTTCCTGTCATGAGAATGCGAACGACGGAACCTATTCCTTCATACCCGAACTTTCAATACAAAAGACGCAATCAAATCTGAAATCACGCAATGCACCTAAATGACAAAAAAAACATGGCCACACGATCGTGACCCGTAGATCCCACAAACAACTTAAACCAAGTAATCGTGAAAAGTCATACAACACCAATAGCGAGGACAGCATGGACGAAGACGATAAACCGAGAGAAAGCAGACCAAGTGACGTCAAAGCAACAACAGGCAATGCAGCTAATGGATCTCCTGCAAGAAAGAAGATTTTTACGAATACACATTGTAAATATTATAAGAACCACGGCTCAGGTAAGCTAACGCATTGAGCCGTGTCAAATAAATAAACTAAAAAGTTTCTAATCCACGAATAACATAGCTTCATACCTGGACGCTAAACAGTGACTAACCTGTCGAGTTAGCATCCTACATAACAGGGAATATGGAATGTCGCGATCAAACTGATATTATTTAAACCAACCTATCCGGCAGTTTTCATATAACACCCAATAAACTGGAGACATTTGGAATCATTCGGTTGGTTTTGCAGCTGTTCTTATCCTAGCTCTCAGATCGAGAGATAATGGTTATCAGTGAATATTGCCAGTGCAGGGAAGCTATTTGGGACCGTTGATTTTATTTACCATATGTGTACAAGAAAAACTACTAGGGACAGCCCTATGGGGTTGTACGAATTGCAGACGTAGGACTGCAATACGTGAAATATTTAATTTCTTATTACATTTGGATTAATAATTAATCAAACATTTCTTTCTACACATTTGGATTAATAATTAATCAAACATTTCTTTCTACAGTTCACTTCATGAATCAAACCGTCTTGCTCATCAGGTCATTTTATTTACAATGAGCGATCGAATCCCATTAAAGAAAGCAGACAGATAACTGCGATGGAAAACCGAACTAATATCTGGAACTGCTTTAAAATGAGCGATCGAATCCGATTAAAGAAAGCAGACAGATAACTGCGATGGAAAACCGAACTAATATCTGGAACTGCTTTAAAATTTTAAAAAGTTTTGTATTGTGTGCGATAAACAACCAGACCGATGCTTAAAAATCATGTTTTAGACAATACAGTCACAGTTCTTGTATAGGACAAGCTTTATAGTTTTATTTTGCCGTTATTGTAATTTTCCTAAAGTACACATAAATGTAGCGAATGTAGTGATCTTAATCATATATCGAAGCAAAACATATACAAGAATCAAAAATAGTTTTATGGATGGACTTAGATGCATTCTTCAGCGATTTTTTAACTAACAGTGCATCCATTCATAAATAGGCTTCGTAGTACCTATGTATTGGTAGAATCAAAGTGGGATAGGTTGAGTGGAAATGAATCTCATGGAATCAATAAATTGATGAAACGTAAATAATAAACCTTCGTTGCACTTTCTTCTATCCATTCGCGTGAATTTGTTACTAAGAAAGTTTTCATCTCCTTAGCCTGTCATGGAGACGACAACGCAAAGAAAAACCGAAAGCTTTCGCTTCGCGCAACGAAAGCTCAGATTTCTATCATACACGCAACACTTGGATATACCTACACATTCGCCTCAAACAATAAACCCAAGCGAACGGTGTACCGTGCTTGAATCAAAAAGTTGTGCCAGTACATCGTGTTCGTACACGGATGGAAGATACGCACCAAGCAAAATGAGTCAACGCTGGTGATGATGGATGGTGCGAAAGAGACAACTAGTACCACGACGCTAGCCTCTGCTACACTGGCTGTGGGAGCATGCAGCGCAATGCTCTGCTCTGCCTGCTGTCCAAGAGGCAACTGAGCTTGCCCGACCCAATCTGCTCTTTAAATACTCGATGATGACATCATTCATAGAAGCGTTGCGCGTTAGGTACATAAATCTGTCGTGCCAGACTAGGGAAGCGCAGCCTTCTGTGTGCAAATGCGTGGTATTTTAACTATGCTGAACATTATTTAAAATTTTAATGCCATGATATCAAAAATCTTTGGGTTTATCTATTGGAATCTATTCTTAGAAGTATTTCTGAGCGATATGCGCAAAAAAATGAAAATTTAGCGTAAGATGGCTGAATTATAAGCGTTTAAAATTGGACCACTTTTCGTTACATACCATTTTTGTTGAATTTGCAAAGTGCACCCCCATATCGAAAACAAAGACGTAGTCCTACGTCAAAACAAAATATTGGCGTCTATTGCCTTCAAAGGAACTTATAATATTTTTGTTATAACTGCGGTATTTGTGAAATCCGTGCAAAAAACCGCATTTAAAGGCGAAAAACTTGTAAAAAGTCGTGTAAAAAAATTGTGCAAAAACATGTGAAAATAAACCTTAGTGTATGGAAAATTCACAGAGAAACCCGATGCACCGTATCCGTTGATTCACATTTAAAAATTGTAAGTTGAATTTGGACATCGAAGAACAAATTGACCTTTTGAAAAATCATTTGTGTGTGTGTGCTACTTCCGGTGAGTTTCAGGTTCCTGTTAATTTACGTTCGATCTGAATGTCTATTCTTTTACATTTTAATGCCATTCAATTAGCTAGAGATTACGGGGTAGGGAAATTTATGGAAAGTTAGAGCCATAGTAGTCAAGTGAGAGTAAGGATGTGTAGTAGGCTGGTTCAATTTTTGACTTTTAGCTCCACCAGGCTCTACTGATTCCTTTTATGGCCCTAAGTAATTGTGCAAATTTTGGTACCGATCGGTTGTGTCTACGGATCCTCCAAAAATTTCAAAGTTTATATGGAAATTAGTATGGAAAATCGGTTAAAATTGGAAATAAATTCATAAAAAATCACCTTATTAATCAATTCGTAACAACACTATATATTTCTAAAGGTATTCTTCTACTGAACACATTCGTGAAACATTGTAAGTTTGTGAAAATTCGCTGAGAAAAGTTATTAACTAAAGAAGCAGCATGACTTCAAAACAAGTGGATTTTATTATTAATAGCAACCCTGTTTGAAAAGCTCCATCGTTATACAAAATGTAAACTAGGCTTACCACTCACCGCTCCTGTATGGCAGATACAGCTATTCAAACAGGGTTGCTATGATTAATAATAAAATCCACTTGTTTTGAAGTCATGATGCTTCTTTAGTTAATAACTTTTCTCAGCGAACTTACAAACTTACAAACTTACAATGTTACATGAATGTGTTTAGTAGAAGAATACCTTTAGAAATATATAGTGTTCTCATAAATTGATTAATGAGGTAATTTTTTAAGAATTTATTTTCAATTTTAACCGATTTTCCATACTAATTTCCATATAAACTTTGAAATTTTTGGAGGGTCCGTAGACGCAACCGATTGGTACCAAAATTTGCACAATTACTAGGGGCAATAAAAGGGTTCAGTAGAGCCTGGTGGAGCTAAAAGTCAAAAATTGAACCAGTCTAATGTGTAGTATATAGTCGTTCTCACGGTAAAGAGGGACAAGTCTGTCTTTACCAGGAGACATGCTGGTGGACTTGAGTGATTCGTAGTTATGCTGCCTAAGCTCGACCCCCATCAGCAGAAGACAAAAAATAAGCCAATAAGGTATTAAGCCAGTTCTAATGACCCTGCCACTTCTAGTTTTCCGATCTGTATACCTCACATCCTTGCTCTCACTTGAGTACTATGGCTCTAACTTTCCCTACCCAGTAATCTTTAGCTAATTGAATGTCGTTTAAATGTAAAAAAGAAACTGTGATTACATATAGTCGAAATAAAAAAGGAAAAAATCTAAATGTTTAAAATTTTGCGCACATACGGTTTACGAAGATCATGAACATTTATTGTACCGTACGTCGTGTCGGTACTAGAGGTATAATTAGATTGACGATTTAGAAATCTCTATGTGATCAGCGATCAATTCACCACAAAACGAAATGGCGATAGTAGTGCACGTGGTGATGATATCCCAACTACCTTTGAATAGGCCTTTAATTTTTACTTAACTTTCTCATCGAGATGGACGTCTGTTCTCTGTGATAGAGTTTAGCTGGAAAAAATACGATTGTTCAGAAGCACTCCTTTCTCCGAGATTGTTTCATAATTTAATCAGTAAAGTTTTAATTTGAATGCAACATAGAAAACAACATATCAGTATCAACGAGTGTACAGATGATGACCTTTCGAATCATAGACCTGTCAATGTTAAGTATAGTCATTTTTAGAAAGGCTCATCACATCCTGGCCCAGTTCTCGTGTTATCAGCTGAGAGCGGCTTGAACGTTCGATGGTAATAAACATATTATTATTTATTCACAAGCCGTTCAGTCATACGAACGAATACAACACATGCTGACTGATCTGAGATTCTTTTGTATGCAGCGTAGATTAATCAGACTGGCGTCTAGAAAGAACGGTATCACTTTAATTGGCCTCTAATAGCGATAGGCGCTTAGACAAACGCGCATTCCATGGTTTGTTGATACTATATAAAGAAGCCACGCGCGTCGCAAAGATCGCGGCAAGGCCATAAAATGGCATTGCTTTATGATAATCTGTTTTAACCCTGAGAATGTGCGAATATAAATTATCCTTCGCTTTAGCTGGATCCAGAATTCGGTGATAGCATTCTGAACTTTGTAAAATCTACCACACCCAATCTAAAACGATTTGATTGTAAATGAGAGCTTGTATTTGTATATTTCTCTTTCGATCATTAATGCTATTTTGAAACTTTTCTGCAATTTTTCAGTATTTATTGAATAAAAATGGTTTCGGCTAGGATTTTATGCAAAGAGGAAACGAATAAACATCAAAGCGACAAAGTTATTGCCTGAAGAGAAAGTAAGCAAAGAGAGGCTCTCTTTTGCGGGCTTGTCGAGATTCCGGTCGACATATCAAAATGCATCTTAGGGTGTCAGCTTTAAAAAATATTTCCTTGACCGATATCCAATCTTTACTTGTTGTTGTAAACAATGGAACCACTATGCATACTTACGGGTTGTCGTATCCGCACCAAATAATCCTTTTTGAGCAAAGCACGGATCTGCAACCAGTCGATATACTTTGATAGCTTCATTGTGTGCTGAAGACTATCTCAATTACTAACAACAAACACTAAACTAAACAGCCGGCTGATCGCGGCGGTTGAAATCACGTACACGAAGCGCACACGGACAAATTACTGATTGCGGGACAGTTCTTCTGTTTGTCCTGTATCACAGTCGGAGGCATCGAGCAATAATTACTATCACATGTTATTCCGGGCGGCGCGGTAATCCTATAGCGCTGCATTTGGCATGATTAGAGCGGCGATGATTGTTTCTTTCGGGACTTCGTCCCGTCGAATCGGCACACACGACAGCCGGCGGTTCCAGCTGTGGCTGTGCCTTGCTGACTGAGTCACAGACGAAAATCCTCTTGCTATATTGTTGTTTCGCGGTAGCTGATAATGACCCTGAAAATTGAAGAGGAAGGGAAGTGTGAATTAGTTGAGAAAAAAGTTGACACAGTGTGTAAAATATTCATTGGCATGTGTTGTGCTGGTAGATGCGACCTAAGCCATCCTGGATGCCGAATCATATAGTGATAATAAAGAAAAAGATCCGTGTCAAAGCAATTATATTTTTGTTCATTTGTTCTTACGAATACATGAAATAGGGATTTTCCCCGGCTCGTTAGATGTTGCTAGTTAGTTAGTAACAAATTATCACATTAATTATGTTTTTTGTGATACCACAGACAGCTATACAGTATAATAATGATTGTAGGATGCAAAATGACGAAAAAAGATACCGTGAAAAATACCGAGTACAATAGATATTTGTTCGCTCATTTTTACTTATTAAGAGGAGGGTCTCATTCTAAATTTTCAAAAAATTAGATTTTTTTCTTTTTATTTTTTGAAAGGTATACTATATTGTATACTATATTGTGTTAAATGGGTTTTTCGATCCGCACATCAAAAAAGTTTCATTGGAGCAATTACATATAAAATCTAAAAATTCTTCGTATTCACTATTTTTAGTGATGACTTATACAAAGTTAAGGCTCAAAAAATCGAAAAAAATGTTACTGCATATTCTGAAAGTACATACTATCGGGAATATCTGTGTGAAATCTCATCCAGATCGGTGCTGTAGATTTCAAACCACAGGAAAAGGACCATTGCAGTGAACATGATATCTCAAAAACTACTCAACCGATTTTCATAAGTTTTTGTTTTAAAATCTTCATATTTATATTCTCGTGTACTGGAATGGCCCATTTATCATTGAAAAGTTTTTGTTACTTTGCAATGCATTTTTGTTTAATATTTTGAATATCTTAAACAACAATTTTTTGTCAACATTGCTTTTTGTTTAAACAATTTCTTTTTGGGAAACCGAACCGTTCACATACGCCACAGTGTATTTTTCTTCAATTTTTTTTTTTACTTTTTTGGAATAATATTTTTTTTTACTTTTTTGGTTTAGCTGGAAGAGTGTTCACCCCAAGCGTCTGCGAAAAAATGCGCTTCGGGGGAAGAGCAATAACTACGACAATTTCCAATATATTTTTTAAACATCTTGATTTTATTTTCTTCGATAGTACTACCAACAAATTGATTTTCAATTTTTCAAAGAGAATTTGAATATAGTAGGGTAAGGTGGGGCAAATCCGACCTAGTAAATGGTTTTGGCTGTAAAATGCTCATTTTACATCGGATCAAGTCGTTTTATATACCAAATTAAAGATTAGACTCCTGAACAACTTTCCATATATAGCATTTTATTTAAATCTTCGGAATATCTTGAGATATAAGCGTTTTACAAAAATGTTTATTTTTGCTGTTTTCAAAAATGGTGGGGTAAACCCGACCCCCTATGTTTTTGGTTGATTTAGTGCAGATATTACTCAAATTTTATGGATTTTCAATGATAAATCAATGAATGTTGTGTTATTGAATTGTAACATGAAGAAAATGGAGTTCAATATCAATCTTGGAATGCTAAAATCACGAGCAGTAGCACGTAATGATATTCCCATTTGCATTCGGAGCAATTGCTCGACGAATACTATAATCATCACGTTTTTGTGTCTTTCGTTTGTAATTATGAATCATTTTGCAAAAAAATAATAAATAATAACAAAAAAAATATATTTCAATATGATAAATAAAAATTTTCTTAGCAAAAAGCGGTCGAATTTACCCCAATATTTTGAGGTCGGATTTGCCTCACCACGTCATTTTTCATTACGATGCAATTAAAAAATATATGAAAAAGGTTGAACTAAATTCATCTATGCACTTTGTAGGACTTAAATCAAAGAATTTAAATCCACTTACATTTATTATGTAATCACTTTAAGAATCAGAAATATCCTGTAGTCAATGATGCACAAAAGTCAAATAAAAAATTGTAAAAACACACTTTTTGTCGCATGAGCATTTTAATGTAGATTAATAAAATACTGTCTTACCACCATTATGATTATTTTCGATGCTCTACACGACAACATTGATATTAGTTCGCGTAGTGCTTCTGATTTTCGGTAACAGAGGGGGATCGGGTTTACCCAATGGTCGGATTTACCCCACCTTACCCTAACTCTTTTAAAAATCACGATGTTAGCTTACTTTTAGTATAACCCCTTAAAGGGCAAAGGGGCTAAAAAATCGATCTCAAAGTTAAAGATCGAACCATTATGTCCAGTTTGAAGTTGTTTACCTGTTCTTGGGTCATTCCTTCAATAAATTTAATTTTATTTAGAGCCTTATAATTAGTTTTGTGTTAGATCGATCCTGAGGTAGTAGGCTGTAGGCAGTTTTGGAATTCCACGCGCACCTAACCTTAGACAGAACGTCACCACGGACGCCAAAAATGTCGACGAAAATATAAGCTTTTTGGATCCTAAAACTGTTTCCTTCCATGTTTTTCATTGACTTACAAAGAAATTCTAAATTTTGTTTACTTTTTGGTCATTTGAATGAGAAGTTCCCCCTAATTATAAAACAAAACCAAAATGAGCTTTCTTCAAAAAAATCTTTTAATAATTTTAATTTTATCGCTTTTTATTTTAATTTACCTATCCAACCGAAACTTTTGTTATTACAGTGCTGTCCAAGCGGCAAACATTGCACTGAGCATTGGTGAAACTTTTCAAAAATTGCTTGGAGATTGAAAATTTCGCAATTTTTTGAATATCATGAGAAATGATGCACCAAAAAACATAACATATTTGGGTAAAAAATTGATCATATACTTGTGTTATTAGTCGTTTAAATTATCACATTTTCCATAAAGAATTTATAAAATGAAATTACGTAGTTCATTGAGTAGGGTTATCACCTCAGGTGAGACTTTGACTTTTTATAGTCTTCAAGTGAAATATTAGTATACGGTGTTATCATTTTTTTTGCTCTACTAACTTCCACGTTATGATTAGGAAGATGTCATCTAGCGGTGGGCACTAGTACTGATGTGCGTTGCCGTCTTTGTGGCATGAAAAGTATTTTTTATTCAGTTAGTTTATTTGACGCGACACTAGTGTTAGTAGAAAGGTTCGCAAAGAGAGTGAAGCCAAAAAAAGTTTACCTATCGAGCAAATTCAGCTTTGCTGCAGAGGTATCAGAGATGGATTCCAATTGTGCTCGATCGATAGGTAGACTTTTTTTGACTTCACTCTTTGCGCAAATGGTCTCTATAAACTGGGGTGTTTAAATGCCGAAATATACGCCTTTCCACTTCTCTTCAGAGGGTAAAGGATTTTTTTACCCTGTTTTCTAATACATTTTCAAAAATTTTGATTGGTCGTAATTTTGATCTCGAAAACGAGAAGGCAAAATAGATTGAGTTTTTTTCTTAATATCAAACACATTTTAGTCCTAAATAACAATCGGCGGTAAAACATGATGATGAGTTATGTTCTACCATAGACCATGCGGTAGACTTGGGTGCAACGCCCAACTCTTACTTAGCAGAAGGCAAAGGATTCTTCACATTTCCTTTCGATCATGTCCATATAAGCCGGCATAGTCCTAGTTTTCCGTTCTAAGTTTAAAACTAATTCGCTCTAGAATACCTATCCGTCTTTCAATTTCATTGCTTTCGTTTCTCTTAGTCTCAAATTTTCCGAATAACCAACAAAATCTATACAGTAGAACAAATTTTTAGTTGTATGCAAAATGCAACTCTCCACTCCTCTCCGGCTCTTTGAAGTGGGTTTCGAGAAAAAAAAACTTTGAAAGTATTCACAAGAGTTTAAACCAAAATATAATTATTTTTCCAACTTTAGGAGGAAGGCCTAGTTGGGACAGTTTTACAAATTTATTCCAAAAATGATAATATTTCAATATACATAAAAGGAAAGAACTCGATTAAGGAAATGAAAACTCCTAAGCCCCCATAAATTTAGGATTTACTAGGGTTACTGTTCCCTAATTCATCTTAGCTCCTCTATTCATCCCACCCATTTGAACACATTAGTTAGAGCAGTATATGCTATCCCAATTTTAAGCAATAGTTTAAATGGTAGGATGAATAAGGGTACGTTGTACTCGACTTTTCGCTTAGATCAAACGCTACCATTTTACATTTTCCAGGCAAAAATAGCAACTGTACTGCTTCTTAGGAACGATGGCGATACATATTTAAGCGCAATCCAGTCACTATAAGTCGAGTTATCAACGAAATAGACATCCTGACTAATGAGATGAATAAGGACTCGTCTACCCTATTTGATATTTTCTTACAACTAAAGATAACAAAATCCTTGTTTGCATTTGATAGAAGAAGGCGAACAGTAACCCGAAAGGAGTTTTGTGAGAAATATACCGTCTTATCCTCTTCGAATGATATCGAACACAATCGCTCGCATTTGATTATCTTTACCAGCTGGAGTGCGGAATATTTAAAACGACTAATACCGTATTTCAGCCTGCCCTCAACAGTCAGACTCGATTCGGTGACAACACCGTTAATCTCCACATCCCGCGAAGGTACATATACGCGGTACTATAGCGTAAAGAGCTCATCTCGAACAATCGCGTTTGCTTGCTTCAGATTACAAAAAACAAACGAGATAAGGAAGAACAACCTCATCTCAATCGATTACGGCAGAATACCGTTTGGACAAGTCACTCGCCATTTGCATAATTTTCAATGGGTTTTCTATGAGCCGTAATTAGATCACAAATGGACCAGTCGATCCATTTGAATAAGCTTTGACGCGAGCTTTAACAGAGGTTTGGAACTGGGAGCTTGGATATCTTTCCATAAAGCTTCGATATCATGCTTTTGCAATTTGGGAGATCACAGATAAGTGTGATATGCGTCGGCTGAAATCTCTCGAAGTATTTCAACAACGAATTGACTCACTGGGTTTCTGTACCCATGTCGTAAGAGGCGACTAACTACAGCTGTGGCAGTGGTCTACTAGGAAGTCGACAATAGTCTATTATATTCCTGCTGACAAAAACAGCCTAGAAGCCGTGTGGAATCCGACGGGTTGAAGTACCTCAGCCAAGAATTGTCCCTCTCTCTGTCGTAAGAAGTGACTGAAAACAGTAGTCCTCAAGTCAAGGTGTTTCTCCGTGCCGAGGACTGAATGCTTGCCAGGACTAAATATGTCAGTTGCGCACGGTGTGTCGTGGGTCTCACCCTGGCTACATTAAGCGAATTTCTGACACGGACTTCGCTATATGCTATTAAAAGCCAACGTGTTTAGTATATTCTAGTTGCTGTACAATAAGGGATCGTAGCATTTTTGAGTGATTTACAACACCCCCTCCCCCATAGTAGCATTTCGTCACAAAACTCTAAATACCCCCTGGTAATTACGTAGCATGGCGTGACCCCCTACCCCCTGTCGTCACACATCATCACAAAATACAAAACTCCCTCTCCCCCATATAATGATACGTCATTTATGGATGGTCCCTAAGTGCTGATGATGAAATGTATAGTGCTGCGATTAAGTATGGTTAGAGTAGCACAAATTAATCTTCATATAAATAAATAAAAGCTTCCCTAGCTTTGGTTCAAGAAACGTATTTCCAGAACGTTAACTTCTATGTTGGAACGCATGTCTTATGACCGACCTCCTAACTCGCGATATTTGTGCTGTCACGATCAATATGACTGTTGATAACATAAACAGGATTTTTTTTATTATTCGGCATATTTGCCGCATAATGAACGCACCTTCTGATTATTTCAAAAGAGTTGTATCATAATGTGGCAGAAATGGATATCCTCTCAAAGCCGGTACCCGAGCACAAGAAAATAACTACGAAATACTAAATTCAGGTATTCCATACCAACGACTGAGTACCACATCATGGTTTCAATAAACACTAGATAAGAAATAAATACCAAAAATAATAACACAGACATGTTCTACGAATAACTAGCTTGAGAGGCACCGAATTGATGGATTACTTAAGCAGTACAAATCTGCATATACTCAATGTAGGAAATCTCTCAAGATTTGCACGATCTGACTGAGAAGAGGTGTTAGATGTAACTATCTGCTCTGATGGTATTAAGCATGAGTTGGAAAACTGGCTCGAGCCGTCGTTATCTGACATTCAATTGTCGGTAGACAAGTAGAGATAGGAAACTGAGTGTCTGCGGATGTCCTCTAGGTGGTGTGCTGTCATCACTTCTGTGGAACCTTGTCGCCGATGGCTTGTTGGAAAAATTAATGAGCTCAGTTTTTCGACATATGGTTTCGTAGATGATTATCATGTAATGATCACCGGTATTTGTATTAACACACTTTTTGATATGATGCAACGAGCCTTATGTGTTGTTGAGCAATGGTGTCTTTATGTTAGCCTCTCAGTAAATCCAAATAAAACATCAATGGTGCTTTTCGCACTACGAGGCATTATAACCAGAGCTCGTCCGTTGCAGTTCTTTTACTCTAAAATCAAAAAGCTTGCATGACCTTCGGCCAATGTTGAGGACTCAAACCCAAGTACATACAGTGGGATCTACACAACAATTGCTGGAGCAATACTGGTATACGGGTGGCTTGTTTGGTGACAGAAGGGAGAAGTCATGGCAATCCAATCAAAGATAAACCACCTACAGAGGATGGCCTCGATGGCGATGAGTGGCGCGTTCTCGACAACACCTACTGCTGCTCTAGAGGCACTCTTGAACATAAAACCACTACATGAGTTTCTGAAACAAGAAGCACTTTCTTGTACATACCATGCAAGATTACAGGACTCTGGAACAGAAACCCAATAGGTCGTGCAACTAACCACACAAGCCTGTGGCCCCCAAATGGTTACTTGGGATGAGTATACACTTTCTCTCAGTGACCTTACCAGTTACCTTACACGCTGTTTTCCTTTTAAAACTTTCAGTGTGAGAATTCCTCCTCATGAGGAATGGCTGTCTCGCTGGATGGAGCGCCAACTTGAAGAATACGTAGTTTGTTATACTGACGGTTCTTCGTTGGAGGGCCGAGCCGGTGCTGGTGTCCATTGTCGTGAAATGAGATGACTGTACCGTATTCCAAGTAGAAATCGTTGCGATTCTGTGTGACGTCCAATCGGCATTTAAACAGAGAATTTGTGCTAAAACAATCTATTTTTACTCTGACAGTTAAGCTGCCCTGAAAGCACTTGGTTCGACAGATTCGAGATCGAAATTAGTAATCGCATGTCGAACTCAAATCGAAGAACTTAGCTTTACAAATACTATCATCCTTCCATGGGTACCCGTTCATTCCGATATTATTGGAAATAAATGGGCGGACGAATTGGCTAGAGCTGGTGCTGCGACTGACTTCGTTGGTCCAGAACCAGCTCTACCAATGTCGATAAGTTGGATAAAGCACAAGATTAGCTCTTGGGCTGCATGCCAATCATTGGCGTAGCTTGCAAACTTGCGTTCAAACAAAGACTTTTCTGCCGGATGTGAGTCCGAAAACGTCAACGAATTCGTTGCATTTTTCCAAGCACAACTGCAGTATCCTACTCACTGACTGGACATTGCAAACTCAATTATCACATGGCTACTATTCAGCGTGCTGAGTATTATTCGTGTGATCATTGTGAATCCGATTACGGAACTTCATATTATTTGATATGCAACTGCCCTGTAGTAATGCAATTCTGTATCCGGATTTTTGGTTCTCCATATATAGATGAACTTATGTACAGAGAGCTGAAACTGAAGGATATGCAATTGTTCCTAATCCAGTGTGGTAAAGAGCTATAGTTTTAGCCGTATTTGAATGACAATATCTCTTCGGGGGTGTTATCGTTCTGTTATCTGGGGATCACGGCACAGTGGGTCCGGGCCGGACAAAACCCCCAAAATTTATTATCGATTTTCATACATTTTATATTTTCCCCTAAACGTACCATACCTAAATTTATACCCGCCAATTTTTTGAAAAATATAAGTGCTACATTTTTTTTAGCCGTGCAAGATCTTAGAAATCTGCAAGAATTTAAGTGACAAAAAGTTTTTGTTCATTCTAATTCATCTCGCTTTAATAGGTACTAAAATGATAATTTAGCAACACATATAGGCGTTTCTAATAGAAAATCATCTCAGGAATTCAATGGTGTTTTGCGATTTTATAAATGATGAGCATTTAAAAAGTTACCAATGAAATCAACATAACTATGTTGTTTAACGCGGACATATTTACATTCAGAGTGTTATCTCTTTATCGGTAAAAGCGTGTTGAAGGATCTCATCTGGTAGAACTGACGCAGAATGTTAACGAGTTTTCAAAAATCATAGTGTCATCTTGCGCCGTTTTGCGCCAAAGGTTAATATTTGGTCATTTGTAAAATTAGTTTTTTCATGGGGACGCATGGTATTTTTTGATTTCATGAAGTTTTGCATTATTATTCTCCGGTGGATTTATTTTTCTGAACACTGCTTGTAAATTCAGGGTTTGGGGCGATTTTCTCGATATAAATATAAGTATGCCTTATCCGTCTTGCAACTATGGCTCGGCTTTCTACATTTTAAGTTATCTGCAATATAGAAATATTCGAATAAATAGCCAACGATGCAAACTAACTGCAACTATTTTTATATCTTTCCATGAATCCTATCTCTTTGGTAGGTAGTGGTCGTTAGATTTACTGATGACCGATGTAAGGTAAATGCGTGAGTGTGTGAAGTGTTCTTTTCTACCCGATTTTTAGTTATTGGCCAGTGATGCAACGGTTATTTTCAGGTGGAAACTCCCTACTGAATCTATCACAATCAAAGATCAAATTCAAAACCTCCCTCAATAATTCACTTCCAAATTGACGAGAGATTCATGCAAAAACGTTCACGTCTCTATTTCAAAGAATACACAAGCAGTGCAAAGTATGCTCAAGATATTTTTGCACGAAAAACCAAGTCAGTACCAATAAGGAGAGATATTCATATCATCATTGGAATTAAAAATCAATGGAAATGTATTGAACGGCTTAGCTGCAGTATGCATCGTATGAGCAACTGTGACTAGAGCATAGTAGGGCATGAGTTGAGATCTTCATTAAAATCAAACAAACCTGTCATCTTTCAATAGTTTTGGCGATAAATAAATAAACCAATAAAACAAAAATTTAAGGCATTCCATCAATCACCTTGAGGTGTGCTATCTTTTATAACTATTCTAAACGCAGCGTTCATAAATTAGTACATGAGGATTATCTCTTAAAGAGCTATGAAGGGATGATTTTTTTACGATGGTATTCAGATTGGACTGAAGATCTACAAACAAATGTATAAAATTACATCATTTTTTTTATTCACCAGGTTTCGATAAATCGGAACCACCATAGCTAAATCGTTACTAAGGACTACCCTAGCAAATCAAAATGTTTCTGTTCACTTACAAAGCATCTGTTTTGAAAAGTTAATAAAATTTACTTTTTCAAAATAAAAAAAAACTTTCATAGCCACCCAAGGCAGTCCAATTTCCATTTAATAATAAAAATCGAATTCAGCGCACCAAAATTACCCTTAGATGATATTTTCAGTCTTTTTCAACTACTTTTGAGGTTTTGTCCAGCTCTTGTATGGAATGGATCCACTGTGCACGGGGGTGTTGATATCCCTAGTAACAATTGAGGTTTTACGATAGTTTTATAGCCACTCATAAAACTTAGATTGCAGTTGTAGCGTGCTATAAAACTTCAATTGTTACTTGGGATATCCGCTCACTGCTTAAATAAAAATTCTAAATCCCTCCGGAGGTTGGAAGTTTTATTCCTGCTATTGTAGCACATGCAGATCGTTCAGCATCCATTGGGGGCGTAGAATGATCTATGTTAATTGTTCTTTGTCGTTATTTTCCTTACCCCTAACCTTACCATTTCCCCAATCCTTCCTATCAGGAAAA